>NW_011889118.1:1938605-1941839 GCF_000151845.1 Pteropus vampyrus
ACCCTTATCGGAGGTGTCGCTTGCAAATATATTTTCCCATTCAGATGGTTGTCTCTTTACCTTGCTGACAGTTTCTTTTGCTGTGCAGAAGTTCTTTAGTTTGGTGTAGTCCCATTCATTTATTTTTGCTTTTACAAATTCATAAAATCTTCTCTAAGTCCAAGGTCCTTGAGTTTAGTTCCTATGTATTCTTCTATGCAATGTATTGTTTTAGATCTTATATACAGGTCCTTAATCCATTTCGAGTTAATCTTGGTGTGTGCTAATTAGACCAGTCTGTTTTCATTCTGTGGCTTTCTAGTTTTCCCAGCACCATTTATTGAAGAGGCTTTCCTTTCTCCACTGTATGTTTTTGGCTCTTTTATCAAAAATTATTTGCCCATTTAAACATGGGTTTACTTCTGGACATTCAGTTGTATTCCACGAGTCTGTGTGCCTGTTTTTCTGCCAGTACCATGCTGTTTTGATCATTGTTGCTTTGTAGTATAATTTGAAGTTGGGCAGAGTGATGCCTTCAGCCTCGTTCTTTTTCTCAGGATGGCTTTGACGAGTCGGGGTCTTTTGTGCTTCCATACGAATCTGACGATATTTTGTTCTATCTCTTTAAAAAATACCGATGGGATTTTGATAGGGATTGCATTAAATCTGAATAATGCTTTAGGTAATAAGGTCATTTTAACTATGTTGATTCTTCCAATCCAAGAATGCGGGATATCTTTCCGTTTCTTTGTATCTTCTTCAAATTTTTTTTATTTGGGTCCTATCATACAGGTCCTTCACATGTTTTGTTAAATTTATTCCCAGGTATTTTATTCTTTTTGTTGCAATTGCAAACGGAATTTTTTTCCACTTTTTTTTATAGTTCATTATTAGAGTATAGGAATGCTATGGATCTTTGAACATTGATTTTTGTATCCAGAAACTTTACTGTATTTGTTTATTGTTTCTAGTAATGTTCTTGTGGAGTCTTTAGGGTTTTCTATATAGAGAATCATGTCATCTGCAAATAGTGACAATTTGACTTATTCATTTCCCATTTAGATGCCTTTTATATCTTTCTTTTGCTTAATTGCACTTACTAGGACCTCCAATGCTATATTGAATAATAGTGGCGAGAGTGGGCAGCCTTGTCTTCTTCCTGATCTTAAAGAAAAAATTTTTAGTTTTTCACCATTAAGTGCCCCTGGGATGAAGCCCACTTGATCGTGGTATATAATCTTTTTAATATGTTGCTGTGTTCGGTTCACTAGTATCTTATTTAGGATTTTTGCATCTGTGTTCTTGAGAGATATTGGTCTGTAGTTTTCTCTTTTTGTGTGTTATCTTTACCAGGTTTTGGTATATCAGGATGATACTGGCCTCATAAAATGAGTTGGGAAGTATTTCCCCCTCTTCAATATTTTGGAAGAGTTTGAGGAGAATAGGTATTAAATCTTCTTTGAATGTTTGGTAGAATTCCCTGGTGAAGCCATCTGGTCCTGGACTTTTACTTTTTGGTAGGTTTTTGATGATTGTTTCAATTTCCATACTGCTGGTCGGTCTATTTAGATTTTCCAGATCTTCTTGATTCAGTCTAGGGAGATTGTATTTTTGTAAGTACTGGTCCATTTCTTTTAGGTTATTAAATTTGGTGTTATATAGTTTTTCACAGTGTTCTTATATGGTCTTTTATATTTCTGCAGTGTCTGTCATAATTTCCCCTCTTTCATCCCTGATTTTGTTTGTTCGTGTCCTTTTTTCTTTAGTGAGTCTAGCCAGGGGTTTATCAATTTTATTAATCTCCTCAAAGAACCAGCTGTTTGTTGCATTTATTTTTTCTATTGTTTTTTTGTTTCCAATTTCACTTATTTCTGCTCGAATTTCGATTATTTCTTTCCTTCTGCTCAGGCTTCATTTGTTCTTCATTTTCTAGTTTTGTAAGATGAAGCGTTAGGTTGTTTATTTGGGCTCATTCTTGTTTTTGGAGGTAGGCCTGTGATGGTATGAACTTTCCTCTTATGACTGCTTTTGCCGTGTCCCAAAAGTTTTGATATGTACTATCATTATCATTTGTTTCTATGTATCTCTTGATCTCTCTTTTTATTTCTTCTCTGACCCAGTAGCATGTTGTTTAATCTCCATGTATTTGTGATTCTGTTAGTAATGGCTTAACATATTTCTGGGGTCCCTGATTGGGAGCATAGATATTATTAAGTATTATATCTTCTTAGTGTATGATTCCCATAATCATTATGTAGTGTCCCTCAGTATCTTTCTTTACCTTTTTTATTTTGAAGCCTATTTCATCCGATATCAGTACTGCTACTCCTGCTCTTCTCTGAATGCATTTTGCTTGAAATATCATTTTCCACCCTTTCACTTTGAGTCTTTATTTGTCTTTGGAACTGAGATGTGTCTCCTGGAGGCAGCATATGGTTGGGTTTTGTTTTTTGATCCAATCTGCAATTCTGTGCCTTTTTATTTGTGAATTCAGTCCATTTACATTTATTGAAATATGAGGTTTTCCTACAGCCATTTTATCTTTTGCTTTCTGGTAGTTTAGTGTTTCCATTGCTTCCTTGTCTTTGTGTGACTGTTTTCTTAATTTTGTTTGGGTTTTATGGATTTTCCTTCTGGTCCTTCTTGTTTTGTGTTATATACTTCATTTCTGAATCTTTGGCATGTAGTTACCATTACAGATATGTAGAAGATAGTTATACACACAGACACACACACACATACATATACATACATATATATATTAGTCCATTTTCTCCTTTGTGTACCTTATCTCCAGTCCTCTTTGCGAATTTGGATCTTTGAATCCTCCCCTTTTCAGTCATTGTTGTCTTCGTTTGTCCCTATGTATGCTGAACGTTCATTACTATCTTGCTATAGCAAATCTTTACCTTTTGTTTAAGATTATAATGCCCTGTTCTTAGTAAGGATTGCACTCCTCTGCTTCTATCTGCCTACTAATTGCCTTACACATAGCTATGTATTTTTTTTGTCATTTTGTTCTAGGTGAGCTGACCCCCTTTGAGTATTTCCTGTAATGAAGGCCTCGTAGTGGAGAATTCATTCAATTTTTATATGTCTGGAAAGGTCTTTATTTCTCCTTTATATCTAAAGGAGAGCTTAGCTGGATACATTATTCTCGGCTGGTAGTTCATTTCATTTAATAGTTTGCATATTGGTTTTCACTCCTTTCTGGCTTGTAAGGTTTGTGCTGAGAAGTCTGAGGATAATTTAATG
>NW_011889118.1:1941889-1999729 GCF_000151845.1 Pteropus vampyrus
CTTTCTTTACCTTTTTTATTTTGAAGCCTATTTCATCCGATATCAGTACTGCTACTCCTGCTCTTCTCTGAATGCATTTTGCTTGAAATATCATTTTCCACCCTTTCACTTTGAGTCTTTATTTGTCTTTGGAACTGAGATGTGTCTCCTGGAGGCAGCATATGGTTGGGTTTTGTTTTTTGATCCAATCTGCAATTCTGTGCCTTTTTATTTGTGAATTCAGTCCATTTACATTTATTGAAATATGAGGTTTTCCTACAGCCATTTTATCTTTTGCTTTCTGGTAGTTTAGTGTTTCCATTGCTTCCTTGTCTTTGTGTGACTGTTTTCTTAATTTTGTTTGGGTTTTATGGATTTTCCTTCTGGTCCTTCTTGTTTTGTGTTATATACTTCATTTCTGAATCTTTGGCATGTAGTTACCATTACAGATATGTAGAAGATAGTTATACACACAGACACACACACACATACATATACATACATATATATATTAGTCCATTTTCTCCTTTGTGTACCTTATCTCCAGTCCTCTTTGCGAATTTGGATCTTTGAATCCTCCCCTTTTCAGTCATTGTTGTCTTCGTTTGTCCCTATGTATGCTGAACGTTCATTACTATCTTGCTATAGCAAATCTTTACCTTTTGTTTAAGATTATAATGCCCTGTTCTTAGTAAGGGTTGCACTCCTCTGCTTCTATCTGCCTACTAATTGCCTTACACATAGCTATGTATTTTTTTTGTCATTTTGTTCTAGGTGAGCTGACCCCCTTTGAGTATTTCCTGTAATGAAGGCCTCGTAGTGGAGAATTCATTCAATTTTTATATGTCTGGAAAGGTCTTTATTTCTCCTTTATATCTAAAGGAGAGCTTAGCTGGATACATTATTCTCGGCTGGTAGTTCATTTCATTTAATAGTTTGCATATTGGTTTTCACTCCTTTCTGGCTTGTAAGGTTTGTGCTGAGAAGTCTGAGGATAATTTAATGCGTTTTCCTTTATAGGTTATCATCATCTTTTCCCTGGCTGCCCTGAGAATTCTTTCTTTGTCGTTGATTTTTGATGATTTTAATACAGTGTGTTGTGGAGAAGGCCGTTTTGGGTTGAGATAATTGGGTGTTCTGTTGACTTCTTGAATTCCAAGGTCCCACTTATTCCTTCGATTTGGAAATTCTTATCCACTATTTGTCTGAAAATGTTTTCTAATCCCTGCTCCTTTTCCTCCCATTCGAGAATTCCCATTATTCTTATGTTTCCTTTCTTGATGGTATCAGTTAGTTCTTGTATTTATTTTTCATTACTTTTCATTCAGTTTCTCTCTTCATCTGTTTTATTTCTAGATTTCTGTCTTTGATGTCACTGATCTAAGCTTGCTGTTTCATTTTTCATCTCTTTGAGTGTGTTCTTCATCTTCATCTCCAGAAGTTATTTGTTGTTGTTGTTGTTGTTGTTGTTTTTGAGGATTTCAGTCTCCTTGCTCAAGAACTTAAGAACTCATTCTGCTCATCTAATTGTTTTTTCAATTCCTGAAATTGTTGATATGATTTGTTTCAGATCTCATCGAATTTTTTCAGTAGTACCATCCTAAATTCTCTGTCATTTAAGTCACATATTTCTATGTCTGTAAGCTTAGTTTCTGGAGCTGTTTTTTCACTTTGGTTTTTTCATGATATTTAATGGACTGTCTCTCCACCTGGGCATTAATAGAAGTGTATTCTTTTTATCAGAAAAAAAGATCTATTATATAAAGGTGTCTCTTTAGCCCATTCCCTGGGTACTGCTGCTGTGTGGAGCTCACAGCTCTCCCAGGCAGGGCTATTCAGGGAACCTGCCACATCTTCTCCCCACCCCCTAAAAGGAATTTTCATGTGTAATGTTAATTTCCTTTTCCTTTCTCTGTTTTACATTATGGAAAATTTTAAGCACATACAAATATAAAGAATGATACAGTGAATCTGTGTATACTATACTTGTTACAAATCAACGTTATCATGATTGTGTCATACTTATTTCCTGTATTCCCTTTTCTCTCTCTTTTTTTTTTTTTTTTTTTTAAATTATTTTAAAGAAAATGCAATCATGTCTACATAGTTTATCCTGCATCTATAAAATCCAGGTATAGTTGACCTTTGATTAGCTCGAGGTTTACGGGTGTGTGCCTAAAATCTCCCATATCACTTAAGTGAGCTCTCATACACAGATTCCCAATCCAGGATCGAAAATACTGTTTTCAGTCCAAGGTTGGTTGAATCACAGATTTGAAACATAAGGACACAGGGAGCCAACTGTATATTTATCTTTAAAAAGTTCATATGCAAGTAATTGGCCTGCACAGTTCAAACCCATGTTGTTCAAGGGTCAATTGAATTTTCTTAAATAACTGTGGAGTCATTATCACACCTAAAAAATTTAGCAATTTCTTAGTTTCTTGATCTCGTCTAATATCTGACAGATTTTCAGATTTTACTGATTTTCTCACAAATATACTTTTACAGTTGGTTTCTTCAAATCAGGATCTAATTAAATTTATATATATATATAGACACACATACACACGTATATAAAAATACTTTTAATTGTTATACTCTTAAACTCATAATCTAGAGCAGTCTCCCTCCTTTTTTTTTATCTTTATGCCATTGACTGTTTAGGAACTAGGTCACTTTTTTGTTCAGTCCAAAGTTCTGGGTTAGTGAGTTCACTTCCTTGTGATGTCAGTTAACTTTTTCTTATATTACCTTTATTTCTCGAAAATGGAAATTAATTCTAAAGGCTTGACTAGATTTCATTTCAGCTTGGCAAGGCTGCTTCATGATAGGTTTTCTACATTTATATTGCATCAAATCTTGGGGCAATGTTTGATTGAGGTAGAATCCAAAGAAGATCCACACATTGCATTTGATTAGTGTTTCTTTTAATCTATAAATTCCTCTCCATCTCTCTTTTTCATTTTTTTTCTTCACAATTTCTTTGTTGAATAAAGTGGGTTTATACTATAGTTTCCCACAGTCTGGGTTTTGCTAATTGCATCCCTTTGCTATAGTTAAACGTTCTTTTTGTCTTTTGTGTTTCCTATAAATTGGTAGTTGGAGCCAGAGACTTGATTGAATTTTGACTTAGATTTGATCCTTGTCTCCTCCCTTTGGCACAAAAACCAACTTCAGAGGTAATATATGGTCTTCCATCAGGTGGCTTGTAATATCTGGTTGTTTCTGTCCATATATTAATAGTTATTGATGCTTATTACATTAATTCATTAAAGAGAGGTAAAAATAGTGATAGTTTAATGTTGTCACTCCTTATTTACTAGCTAGAATATTTCTATATAGAGAAACTTTGCTTCATCCAGTATTTGATTACCTGGTGGTACAGTTTTTTGGATGGTTTGTCCTGTTTTTTGTTTGTTTGTTTTGTTTTTTGAAAGGATAAAAGCTAGATTTTCTTTCCCTATATTTACAGTTTTCAAAATAATGCATTGGTTTACTAACATCCTTTAACATTTACCCAATTGTTTGTTCATTTTTATAAATCATTAAGAACTACTAGATTTAAGCATATTGTCAAATTTTAACCCATTGTAGTTATTATCTTTATTGATGTTCATTTTGTCCCAGGCTATCTGCTATGTTCTTTTCTTTTCTTTTTTGCTGCTGTGTTTTTTTGTTATTATTATGGTAAGAAGTCATTGATAGAATCTTTACTTTCTAGTGTTACTGGTAAGGTTTATCTTATGTAGACTGGGAATCAGCCATTTGCCATGGAGCTGCTGATATAAGTATTTGAAATCAATATTTCAAAACTAAAGTCTGTATAGTCAAAACTATATAAGAGTATACTGCTACTGCATTGGTCATTATTTCCAGGATTTTTAGTAAACAGACCTAGGAAAGTGTGAGTGTATATGTGTTCTGTTTAAAGATAAAATACATACTAAGTTCATACTGATACTCTAAATTGAGATTCAAGGCTACAAGGTTTTTATTCATTGTTCTTTGTTTTAACATCTATATCTCTTTTTTGACTCGTGATGAAACTCAGTTCTCAAGGATACCATAGGTGATGGAATTAGAATGTCACATAACTATTTATTTGCTTTATTCTACCTCATTCTTTACTATCTCAACATAGCAGTACTTACTGTCCCACCAAAAATATGATTACTGAAAATAGTTTACATTTTTTTCCGGGTTTTTTTTTTTTTTCGTTTGTCAGTAGGATATACTACTCTAGAGATAACGCTAATTACCATGTTTCACAAATCACTTGGAATAGTCCCGTTCTACTATGTACAAATTTAGGTTCATTTTTTAAATTTTATCCATTTAACATTAGATCTCTTTTTTTTTAGGTAGGAAGAGTGGCATTTCTCCTAAAAAATCGAAATACATGACTCCAATGCAGCAGAAACTAAATGAAGTCTATGAAGCTGTAAAGAACTATACTGATAAGAGGGGTCGCCGCCTCAGTGCCATATTTCTGAGGCTTCCCTCTAGATCTGAGCTTCCTGACTATTATCTGACCATTAAAAAGCCCATGGACATGGAAAAAATTCGAAGTCACATGATGGCCAACAAATACCAAGATATAGACTCCATGGTTGAGGACTTCGTCATGATGTTTAACAATGCCTGTACATACAATGAGCCTGAGTCTTTGATCTACAAAGATGCCCTTGTCCTGCACAAAGTCCTGCTTGAAACTCGGAGAGACCTAGAGGGAGATGAAGACTCTCATGTCCCAAATGTGACCTTGCTAATTCAAGAGCTTATCCACAATCTTTTTGTGTCAGTCATGAGTCATCAGGATGATGAGGGAAGATGTTATAGTGATTCCTTAGCAGAAATTCCTGCTGTGGATCCCAACTTTCCAAACAAACCTCCTCTTACTTTTGACATAATTAGGAAGAATGTTGAAAATAATCGCTACCGGCGGCTCGATTTATTTCAAGAACATATGTTTGAAGTATTGGAAAGGGCAAGAAGGATGAATCGGTATGTTTTCAAAGCCATTTCTTTTTGAGAAAGTGTGATATTTATTGCAAAACAGAAGAAAGAATTCTGCTTTGATGTACTATTTTATCTTAGGTACATGATTACGGTTCGCGGGGTGCTCTTTTTGAATTCTAATTAGCAGAACTAACAAAGCATCTAGATTAACAAGAAGAGAGAGTAAGACAAAATTGAAAAACTGTTGCAAAGCATAAGCTCTTAAAATATAGCCTTTCACAAAACATTTTTTAAAGGATAAAAATTTTATAATTAGAAATAGTAACATGATTTTCTTTTAAAGTTTGAGTTCAGTTCAAGCATGCTTTAAATAAAATAGTTCTAAGGTATTGATCAAGATTAGACATTTAAATTTGATCACCATTTTAGGTACCTAAGAAGGCTTTTTTTAATCTCAGATTTAAGTGCCTTCTACAAGCATTAAATGTTCTAAAAGAAGCAATCAAATTTAAATTTCCATCAAACTTAAATTCTCTTTTAATTTTGATTTTTGGTATATCTTTGCCACACAATAATAATATACTCGATTGTTACAACAATTTCACTTCAGCAATTATAGTATGTCTTCTTTGTGCTCTTGGAATCCCTTGGGGGAATGTAAAAAATTAGAGATACAAACTCTACCTTCTTGGAGCCTATAGTCTATCATGCTGAAAGCTAGACCTTTAGGTAGTTTGTATGGGGTAATTCCAGCTGGGGAATCTGTGAAGCCTGCATTTGCTCTGGATCTTGAAAGAAAAATTAATAGTAATGTTTACTGTTCCTATTAAGCACCTACTCTTTGTAAATCGCTGTGCTAAGCACTTTGTGTAGATAATCACTAACCCTTATAAAAGCCATTCTAGGTAGGTGATAATCTTCCCAGTTTGCATGTGAAGAAGTGCACAAAGAAGTTGTCAAGAGACATATAACTAGTAAGTGTGGTGGCTCTTCTTGTTCCCCACTGTAGAGGGCTAGGACTAAGACAGTTACCGACACCAATCATGAAACACAGCCATGAATGATAAGACTTGAGCTCTGTGCTCGAAAGCTTGAAGCCTGACAAGTGGGATAGGACCTATGCTTAGGGAAAAATAATATACGAGACAACATATAACAATTTGATATTTAGTAAATGTGGTGGAGTAAGGAAGTCTCTACTAGAGTTCTAAAAGGCTTGAGGCATCAGGGAAGAATGAAAGAATGAGCAGGATTCACATAGGGCAGGAAGTATGAGTAAAAGCACAGGATTAGGAAATGAATATGGTGTGTTCAAGGGACGGGTGGAGTTGGGATCAGATTGGAGAGACCCTTGAGTGACACATTTAGGAAATAGTTCTTATTCTTCAACAGTAGGGATAGAAATAAAAAAGAAAGACCCAAGGAAGGGGTCATCTTGAAGTCAAAATCTACATTCGTTTATTGTTTTCATTTAGTCAACAAATGTTTAGTGAGTGTTTACTTGTTGTGAGCATTATCTGAATGCATGGGATACACCAGTGGACAAAACAGACAAACCTTGCTTTCATGGGAGCTTTGACTTCTGTTCTTGTTCTTAGTTTACATAAACAACCCTTAAGGGTAAAGTCACTCCCCATCCCATTCCTATTACATCTTGAGATCATTTCTGTGAGTCTTCCAAAATACATTTGTCTCTTAGATTATTAGCAACTTTGTTTATCTTGTGTAGGTGACATGATTATTTTAAGAATTAAGCAGATTTGTATCTCTAGGAAATGAGCTCTTTTCATTTGTCTGTTGTTGACATGATTGGTTTTTCTTTTGAGGTCTCAGAGGTAGATTCCAAAGTTCGTTTATATGAGATGGTGATCAGTCTCACTCTGATTCCAGAGCTTTGTTGCAAAGCATAGGGGAAGCCTTTCTTATCGTTATGAATAAAGATCATGTACAGTATTTAGTAATAAGCTCGTTCTGCTGAGATGAAGATGAATCAGTTTAGTGAATGATAAACCATGGCTTTATTTACTGCATTGCCAGTAATGTAGATAGATGTCCCAAAAGTATTTAAGTTCATGAATTTAATGAAGTCCATATGCAGTAGATTTCCATGTTGATTTCTAACAGTGTTAATGCTTTTTCACACTTACTCCTACCCACCACTTCTACCCATCACCTAGGACTTCACACCCTGAAATAGAAAGAATCTGAACAGTGAGGCATAGCAGAGAAAAGGTCACTTATGTGACAGTGGTTTTGTCCGTCAGCAGTATTCAGTAATACTACAACGCTGACTCGTGCCAGTTGGCCTCTAATTTGGTTTTTCCTAATCTGTTGGCAATATTCCTGGATTAAATGATTTGACTTCCTTGTAGGTAAGGGGCCCATGGGAAAACAAAGACAAGGGAAGCACTCAGAACCTCCTGCAATCTTTTCTTCTACCGAATGTCTGCCTTATATATAAGGAATACCTACCAATTAAGAGTAATAAGAGTTATTTTTTTTCTATCTTGAGTTTTTGTTCTTGGACATGCAGGGAACACTTGGCCTCTTAGATTAACAGATTCTTCATAAACTATTTAAATAAATAAGACAGAAAGGATATGTTAGCTGTTTAATGACTCTGTATAAAACTTTCATTACTAAACCACATGACATGATAGAATTATACATTGCCCTTTCATTGTAACACAGATTACTAAAAGTGCGTTTTCACTTTTAATATTATACTTAAAATTGTAAGATATTATAAAATGAGTTTTAATTTCTAGTGAACAGTCTTTAGATAGTTCTATTCAGAAAATAGTCATCAAAATAGTGTTGTACGAGTTTATTCCCTTGGCCAGTTTTATTTCGATTGCATTCCTTCAAGTATTAGCATTTTAATAACCAGATTATATTTTGAAAACCGTGTTAGAACATCCATTTTGGTGGTTATTGGCAGTGTTTTCAGATTGTTTGCCATTTTACTTTTTGAAATGAGGAGAAGCATTCTGGAGGCTTCACTAATGTTTGATGCTCTCGTGGTGAGTGTCAGAAGGCAGATGACTGGGCTTGCTATGCCTGCCACATTTCCCTAACCAGAATGTCTCCATAACTGCTGCTAAGAATTTGTCTGTGGTTACCTTTGTGAATAATTTCTCAGACCCTAGTATTCTTAGTTAATAGAATTATATTTAAGCCTTCTTCTAACCAGACTCGATTAGAAATAGTAATAAAATTTCTTTCACTACGAATTCTGAAGTTTATTTTGCCTACTCCTGTCATTTTATAAATGTGGAAAGAGTCTTAAATTTTCAATATGATACAGATTATTTTTTCCATCTCTCACTATATTACCTCTGCTGGTTCCCCAGAATTATGTAGTTATTTCTAAATAACTAAAGTGAACATTGACTTTAAGACCTATTATCATTATAAGATGCCCTCATGACTTTGCAGTTTAACTGAGTCGTACCAACCTCAGCAACCATGATCTACAAATCCATAAAGAAGAAAGTAGACATTTCCTAAATCTTTTGTTAACACTTTATATAATGTGTTGGTCCCTCAATTAAGAGAAAGTAAAAGTTAATTCAAAGATTAGATGCAAATTAAGTGTCGTGCATGGTGTGGAACCTAGTATAGTCCTTGATTCTGGCAGCCCCCTTCTGTTACCAAAACCAATGGTTGCATGCACCATGTTTCTCCCCAGGAAACTGAATGAGGCCTTTCCTTTTACATGAGCTGTGCAAGGAGCGAGCCTTCAGAAAAAGAAAATTAGTGGGCATGAGGCTCACCAAGGAAAAATGACTCTTCACATTCTGTTGTAATGAATTTCAAGGAGATACCCTTCTTAGAACTGTGCAGAAGTACCGTTATATCAACTAACACATTAAAGAAGCATTCAGTATAATTTAACATATAATTGCAGTGTTTAAAAGAAGCAATTTGTGTGTCAATAGATACTCTTGATGTTGTTATAGGACAGATTCCGAAATATACGAAGATGCAGTAGAACTTCAACAGTTTTTTATTAAAATTCGAGATGAACTTTGCAAAAATGGAGAGATCCTTCTTTCACCAGCACTCAGCTATACTACAAAGCATTTGCATAATGATGTGGAGAAAGAGAAAAAGGAAAAATTACCAAAAGAAATAGAGGAAGATAAACTAAAACGAGAAGAAGAAAAAAGAGGTTGGTTTCTCTTCATTTTATTAATATGAAGAAATAGTATACTTTTTCTAGCTGGTTTTATAATTAGCTGTGGAGAAGAGTCTTATTTGTGTAAATGAAGACTCAGGGTGTTGATTCTTAATAGACATGGTGAGATGAAAATGCTTTTAGTAATTTAGTCATCAGATGAAAAGATTTAAAGTTACATGTGACACAGCTGTTATCCTAATATTTCAGGAACAGAGTCAATAAATTCACAATTATGGGAGCTTAATACCTCTTAATACTGCTATTGGTATATGAAAACCTGGGGGCCCACCTGGGGCTAGAAAGCATTCTTAGCAGTGAGTGCATCAAGGTTCTGCTCCATCATTCAGCAGCATGGCTTTCCTCGTACAGACTCTAGGCCAGATAAGTAGATGATTTTTTGGCTGAACCTCATAAGTAGGAGAAAAAATTTTTTTGATTGTATCAACCTAAAGCTGTTAATTTGAGTCACTTGCCAGCAGTTAGAAATATTTTGACAGTAGGAATTTTTATTAGAAATTCAGTAATTTCTGATAAAGGTCAAATTCACATAGATACCTAGAATGACTTTCTAAAAGTTATATTAGGCTTTAGCATCAAATCTGCTTCTTAGGGGTTTTTTAGCAAGTTTTCATAAGCAAGGGCATATACAAAAAAGAGGAACCTATTCAATGAAAAATAATAATTTTATCAGCATAAGGATACCTGTAAAACCCAGCAACTCTGCTGCCAGAGGGATATACTCATTCAGGATAATGATGCGCGGAGGGGCGGAGGTCTGTATCCTTGCCAACTAAAAGTGATGGATGGAGAAACGAACCGAGTAACCTGCAGCTTTACTAGCTTGAGGTGACAATGAGGTTGAGGAATATCTTGGAAATTAGCCATAGAAGGGCTGAGATAAGCTCTCCACACATTTTTTTGATAACTGGAAAACTGCATGTGCAAGGGAGATATGAGTATCGGACAAAAGAAAAATGCAAGGGATACTCGGAAGTTGGTTACAACTTTGAATGCCTCCCTCAAGCCACATACAGATCAGTCATCAGAGGGTGAATCTTTACAAGTTTGAGGTACTTGAGTATGGTCGTCACCTAAATCATTGGCTGATCCTTAGCTATGCTATGCAGATTTAAGAGTAACCCTTTGTGTCATGTATCCTAGTATATTTACAATGGGATTTTCAGAGGAGAGAAGAGAAAGAAAGGGGGAGAAAAGTATTTGAGCACATAATGGCTGAAAATGGCTCAAATTTGATGAAAAACGTTAACTTACATCCCCAAGAACACCAAGTAAGAAAACCCAAAGAGAACCACATCTAGATACACCATAATCAGACTGCTAAAGGAAAAATCTTGAAAGGAGCAAAACTACTAATCATGTCCAAGAAAACAATGTTATGGTAATGGGTCATAAGAAATAACAGAGGCCAAAAAGCATGGAATGATATTCAGATTGCTGAAAGGGAAAAAAACTGAACCAAGAATTTTATATCCAACAAAACAGTGTTTCAAAAATAAAGCTGAAATAAGACATTTCCAGATAAACAGAAACAGTGAATTCATTGCTGGCAGATCTTCTCTAAAAGGAATACTAAAAGAAGAGCTTTGGGCCAAAAGAAAATGATACCAAGTGGTAAATCAGATTCACAAGTAGTGAAGAGTATTAGAAATGGTAAATATGTGGGTAAATATAAAAGACTGTGTCTGTATTTTTTTCACTTAATTTCTTCTGAAAACAGATTGTTAAAAGAATAATTACAATACATTATTAGGTTTATAACATTTATAGAAGTAAGTACAGCGGGTCCTTGAATAATGTCATTTCATTCAACGCCATTTCATTGTAATGTTAATGAAATGCCATAGGAACTTAATTCTTGTTCGTATCGATCAAAAACTAGTTTTGATATACATCATTTTGCTTGAGGTTGCAGAACCTATCGACACTAAGTAAGGACTTACTGTATATGACAGTACTGGTGCAAAGTAATGGCGCTGTATTGGAGTGAAGGTGCATTATTTAATGAAATTAAGTCATATTAACCTGAAGTAGTAGATAGTGATAAGTTAAATATGCATATTGTAATATCACTAAAAAAATAGCAAAAAAAGTCAACAGGAGAATTAAAATGATAGTCCAAAAATATTTGCCTAACACAAACGAAGGCAGTAGAGGAGGAAGAAAGGAACAAAAAGACGAAAGATACATAAAAAGCAAATAGAATCCAGTCATATCAATAATTACCTTATATATTGTGAATAGATTAAACACTCCAAAATGCATAGATTATTAGACTGTATTTAAAAAGTAAGATCCAACTATATGCTGTCTATAAGAGAATTATTTCAAAGACACAAATAGGTCGAAAGGAAACGGAGGGGAAAAGATAAACCATGAAAATAGTAACAGTGAATTAGAGTGGCTCTATTAATATCAGATAAATAGACTTTGAGAGAAGAAATAATACTAGAGATAAAGAGGGACATTTCATAATGTTAAAGGGGTCAAGACTTTGGGAACATGTAATATTCGTAAATGTATACACACTTAACAGTAGAGTGCCAAAATATAGAAAACAAAAACTGACAGAATCAAAAAGAGAAATATGTCAGCAATTATAGTCTCAATACTCCTTTCTCAGCAACTGACAAACTAGACCAAAAATCAGGAAAAATAAAGAAGATTTGAATAGCATTGCTATTGACTGAATGTTTGTGTTATAGCCTAATCTCCAAGGTGATGGTATTTGGAGGTAGACTCTTTAGAAAGTAATTAAGTTTGGATGTCGTCATGAGAGTAGAGCCACCACGTTGGGATTAGTGCCATTATAAGATTAAGAGCAAGGAGACAGCTATCTATGAACCAGAGAGTGGGCTCTCACCAGACACTGAATCTTTGGCACCTTGCTCTTGGACTTCCTAGCCTCCAGATCTGTGAGAAATTAATGTTTGGTGTTAAAGCCACCCAGTGTATGATGGGTTTTGTTATAGCAGCCTGAGCTGACTAAGACAAGGACTGTCAACCAACTTCACCTAACGTGTAAATGTGTAAACACCCAGGGACTGCAGTATACATATTCTTGAGCACTCATGGACCATTATCTAGGATAGACCATATATGCTAGGTCATAAAACAAGTCAAAAAATTTAAAAGGATTGAAAATCATACCAAGTTCTCTGGATACAATGGGATTAGATTAGAAATCAGCAACAGAAAAAAAAATTGGAAAATCCCTAAATATTTAAAAATTAAACAGTACACTTATAAATAACCCATAGATCAAAGAAGACATAACAAAGGCAATTTAAAATATCTTGAACTGAATGAAAATGAAAACACAACATACTAAAATTTATGGGATGTAGCTAAAGAGATTCTTAGAAGGAAATTTGTAGCTTTAAACATGTATATTAGAAAGCAGTAGACTTTACAACAATTTCAGTTTTGAACATCACCTGCTAGAACCCTTTGGGGAATCTTGGAGCAGCTTCAGGCTGTGACTAGACTTCCAATAGACTCACCAAAGAAACTTAATCCAACTTCGACCCTGGAGTCTTCTCAGATGCCCAGTGAATAAGATTCAACTGGCTCTCAAACTGTCTCAGAAATACTAGCAAAGAACGTTAGTAACTTGACTCTCAACTTTAGTACAAAATTCTCTTCCCTTCTTTCAGAATGTTTACCCCAACAGCAGGACAGAAAGAACTTATAGGAGCTGGGGCTGGGTCAAGGCATACTCTACAGTATGCCTTGGAGGAGACATAGATTAAGGATATTAGCAACTGCTCAGAAAGAAAGGATGTAAAAGATGTTACAAGTTATTAGATACTACACCCTGTCTCAGCTTTGAAAAGACCCACAGGAGAGGAAAACTGAGATTGGATCAAGATTCAGAAGATTTAGATGTAGTTGTCATTATTGCCTATATCATAGAGATCCTTCTGATACTATTAGTATGGAGACTAATTATAACATGGAGTCAATTTAACCATAAACCTTATTCTTCTGTTTTGTTTTTTTTTTTTCTTGGCAGTAGTTACTTAGGGGAAACTAATCTATGCTAGGACAGACTGTATACCAGTATTTTGATAACCTATGATATAAGTTTTGTGATGTCTCTTTTTCTTGCATCTCATGTCTACTTTGATGCCAGTAACTTATAAAGAGTCTATGTAGTTTATATTCAAATGACTTCAGTATACTTCAGTTCTACTTTTTTATCTGACCCAAAGTGGCACTAATAGGTCTTGAGTATTGCCAGTGTATTTTAGAAGCCAGAAGTCAGGAAGTTAAAATCCACCACCAAGAATTAGAAGCAAGTAACTTTTGTGGAAGGAATGTAAAAAAGAAAACATTGGGTGGTTTGACTAGAGCATAGTTAGGGCAGGATGCTTTAACAAGATTCTCTGGTTTTCAAAAATTTGAATTGTAACAATTTTTTTGATGTGCTGTTGCAATTTTTAGTAGTAAATAAATGTGTGTATAGGGGATCTTTTTTAAAAAGGCAGTAAATATCTAAAAATCTGTGCTTCTACCTCAAGAAATTAGAAAACAAATCCGAAGTAGAGGAAATAATAAAGAGCAGAATGGAAATGAACGAAAGGGGAAAACAAAACAAAACAGAAAATGCCAGTGCTATAATGGATATAATGTTTGGATCCACGTTTCTACTTACAAAACTTTATATAGAAATTTTTAAAGTTTTATTGACACTTTTCCCGTCAATGCAAAAATAATGACAGCTGCTCCTTGAATTACTCATGGTAGTTCACAAAGTGTGGCCTTTAGGCAAGAAGCATCAGCATCATCTGAGAACTTGTCAGAAATACAAATTCTGTGGTCCCACTTCAGACTTACCAGTTCAGAAACTCTGAGGGTGGGACCCAGCAGTCTATGTTCTAACAGGTCCCATAGGTGGTTCTGATGCACACTCAAATCTGAGAATCACAGCTATAAGTCCTTAGATTTAACGAGGGGAGGAGCCAGAATTACGCACCTGCCTTTCTTGGTGGATTAACAAGGTATGTGAACCCATTATCTGATATGGTGGTACATTCTAGAAAAAAGGCAGTACTGACATTTTAAAGACTATTGGTCACTGCCCTTGACTGATTTTTAGCTACTAGAAATATTTCCAGTGATTTAATATCTGAAGAAGACCTATAGTAGAGCCACATAAAGAAAAAGACAGTAGGAGATTTTCATTCCTTTCCTATCACTGTACCTATTTCATGAGCCTCAGGGCCTTTGCTAACTAGAAGAAAGGGGAGCCCTGCTGCATAGAACTGCTTTCTTAGGCTGTCAGATCCTCCCTGTTAATACCTCTTTTTTTGCACTAACTCAGACCACATTTCTCAGCAATGTGACTAGAAGTAGGTAAGTAGTGGTGCTTTGCCATAGAATACGAGGTCAGCACTGAAAGGACTGAGTAAGAAAGGCCGTAGAAATGGTACTCTGAGCATTATTGTAACTAGTTATTTCTAGTCATTAGCGCACTATGGTCTGCTTCAGTTCTTCCTGTCAGGTTAATTCTTGAATATTAAGGGCAGCAAAATACCAGAAAGTAGGATGGTGGATGTATAAATCAGCCTTCTCTGTTGTTAAGCCATAGAGGAGGTTTCTTAATAATCGATGGAAACCGAGGGAAAACATAAGATCTCACACACTGCTTTTATATTAAATACAGAACTAACTGCTCACATGAGAATAAGTAAGCACAGATAAAACAACACAAAGGACTTTCACTTAAACTGGGAAGATAGTACACAAGTGCCTGCTGCTACTCCTTCCTAAAACACTTCTAAAATGCTGGAAAGGTGATTTTAAAACAAAAGACATAAACACAGAAGTATTCTCCTTTCTCAAAAAAAGTATATGAAAACAATGGAAGAAGAGATAATGGCAATTAAAATTTGAAAGCTAGAAAATGAATGGATAAATTGCTAACACTGGCTTCAGTGCCTGCATTGGATGAAGATCTTAAGCAAGCCATTTCCTGTCTAGAAATGCCCAGGGATAAGAATTTCAGGTATTCCTGAAAATGGAGGGGCATGTGGGGCTTAGAACAGAGGATTAATTGAAAGTCTAAATTTAAAGTTACTGAACCTCTGTATCACCTTCTGAACCCTCCCTATGACTGTTCATCCTGCAGAGTCTAGACCTAGGGACACCAACAAGACCTAAGGGTAGGGTTACAGTTCTGAAGATGGAAATTGTTAAAGGATTTATACTAAATAGTGAGGCCTCTAGCCCTCTTAACTACATAGCTCCTAGATTGCTGACAGTCAGGCTTATAGTTCTAAGAACAGATTTTTTTCTCTTGAGAAATGGACCAGGCAATGGGGGAAAAGTGAAGACAATAACATCTGGAGGCCTCCAATGAAATCCATCAGTCAACCAGCTCTACATAGAGTGCTCTTAATCACTTTTAGCACTTCGCATTTATTTTTATTTTATTTTTATTTTCATTTTTTTAACACCTACAGCACCTGATATTCCGAGGTGGTCTCCCATCCAAGTACTAACCAGGCCCTGCTTAACTTCTGAGATCAGGCACATTCAGGGTGGCATGGCCGTAGACAGCACTTCGCGCTTAAATAGGAACGGGTATTTATTTAAATAGGACCAATTTAAGGAAAAGCTCTAAGATATAGAGAACAAAACAAAAAGAAAAAATTACCTTGGAAGAAACAAAATAAAATGAAAGCAGGAGGAAAAAACATAAAACTAAACTAAAATTGAGACCTTCGGAGAGATGACACTCATTTTGGAAATTAAAAATATGGCACACCCACAGAATGAGAGAAAATATTCACAAATCATATATCTGATAAGTATCTAGCAGAATATAAAAAGGACTCCTACAATTCGACAACAAAACAACATAAATAAAAAATGGCAAACGATTTGGATAGACGTATCTAAAGAAATTATACAAATTGCTGTAAGCACATGAAAAACATGCTCAAAATCGTTAATCATTAGAGTAATGCAAATCAAAACTTCAATGAGATACCCTTTAGGATGGCTGTTATCAAAAAAAAGGAAAATAACAGGAGTGGTGCAGATGTGGAGAAATTGGAACCCTTATACACTGCTAGTGGAAATGTAAAGTGGTACAGCCACTATGAAAACAATTTGGCAGTTCTTTAAAAAGCTAAGCATTGAATTACCATATGACCCATTAGTTCCACTTCTAGAACTGAAAGCAGGAACTCGAACGGATACTTGTATACCAGGGTTGGTAGCAGCATTCACAGTAGCCAAAAGGCAGATGCAACTCAACTGTTGACAGATGAATGGATAAATTGTGATAAATACACACAATGGAATATTCAGCCATAAAAAGTAATGAACTGACACAGCTGCAACATGGATGAACCTTGAAAACATGCTCAATGAAATAAGCCAGACATAAAAGGACAAATATTGTATGATTCCACTTATATCAGGTACCTAGAATAGCAAATTCAGAGACAGTAGATTAGAAGTTACCAGGGCTAGAGGGCAGAGAAATGGGGAGTTAATTTTTAATGGTTGTAGAGTTTCTGTTTGGAGTAAAAGTTTGGAAATAGATAGTGGTTTTAGTTGGACAACATTGTGAATGTAATTAATGCCGCTAAATTACACACTTAAAGGCTGACCAAAAATGACAAATTTTATGTGATTCTATATTTTAAAAAAAAAACAAAACATATACCCAAAACCATTGAATTGTATATAGGTAAGTTATATGATGTGTGAATTATATCTCAGTAAAGCTGTTAAAAAATGATCACAGAGAATGGGAGGATAAGATTGATGTTGTTTAACAGCACAAACTTGAAACAAATAGTAAATAAGCCATAGAGATTTAATGCACATTATAATGAATATAGACAACAGTATTGTACTATAAACATGTAATGTGATAGACATTGCTGTAATGGCAATAATGTATAAATGTATCAAAGTAACGTTTGTACACCTTATATTTACATATTATATGTTAAATGTATTCAATTAAAAAGTTTTCAAAGATAAAAAGGAAACAGTTAGAGAAGGAAACATTTAGAAGATAAAGTTGAAGAAATCTCCGAAGGAGTAGAACAACAACAAATGGAAATGAAGAAAGAAAAAAATAACTAAAGAATCAGTCCAAGAGACCCAGAATCAAATAACTGCAGGACTCAGTTCTGCTAAGTTTTGTGCCACTACACACACTTGCGCGCGCGCACGCACACACACACACACACACACATAAATAAATAAAACAAGGATCCCCTTTTTTCCACTTTCCAAAAGCATTTTCTCTCCGAGCCTTCGGCTGCCAAGTTGTTGTCTGTTTCTCTACCAACAGTCTGTTCAAGGCAACCTAGGAAAATTTTCTGTCATGCTCCTCAAAATTCTTTTATTTGCTGCTTACTACTCAATTCCAAAGTTACTTCCATATTTTTTTAGATATTTGTTAACAGTAACATTCTTCTACCAGGTACTCAAACCTCATTATTTAAATTATCTAAATTATGTGTATGAATGAGGCTCTGAGTGTGATCTATCCTGGGACACAATTCCTCTCCATTTGCGGACCTGTAAAGCTAAAAATAAATAAATAAACAGTGATGGGACATGAATAAGATAACAATTAGAGACATTCCCATTCAAAGGGAGAAATGGAAAGAAAAAAAAAGCCATCAATTTCAAGCAATTTTGAAATCCAGCCAGGCAGACTTCGTTAGGTTTGAGGCTAGGAAATAGTCCTCTGAGGCTTAGTACTCTGCCCTCCAAAGCATTTTTTTTTTTTTTTTTCATGAAAGGCAGCACATGTTTGCAGCTGCATTATTTAATCAGCCTGTTTTCCTGTCTCTAGAATTTGGGGGGTTTAACATCCTTCTTTCATTTTGTACTCTCTATTCCCTTTCAGCCCAATTGACAGTACTCCTACCAGTATAAAATTCTCAAGAACCTTGTGAATTAGCTGTGTATGTTACAGGGATTCATTTGATTAATGAACTACTAAATAACATTTTCCACCAAAATTGGCAAAGCTTTAACAAAATTATAAGGGTCTAGTATACCAGTGTTAGAGAGAGAATGGAGAAATTGACCCCTTGTAAGCCAAACAGTGAGGGACTTAAATTGGTATAGACTTTTAGGAGTCAGTTTGGATATATGTTAAAAAACATTTAAAATGTTTATTTCCAGCTGTTCCATTTATGGAAAATTATCCTAAGGAGTTTATCAAAGATATGGGCAGAGCTTTATTCTCCAAAAAAAAAAGAACAAAAATAAACACAACATGGTATTTGCAAATGATGGCTTATACTGGACTCATTAAAAAGTCTTATTTAAAAAAATAAAAATCTTGTTGAAAAGCATTTAATCTCAGGGGAAATGTTCATGATATATTAAGTGTATACATATACAGTTTATAGTATATTATGTAATGTACATTTTGCATATTTCCTCAATTCTAAGATTCCGTTAGTTGTGCCATAGCCATGTAATAACTATTAGAGAAAAAAATTTCTGAGGCATTAAGATGCAGATGAAGTACATATGAGATTATCTCTAGGATTACATGATTTCCAAATGAACTGTTTAATTCCTTATACCTTTCTGTATCCAGAATGACTACATTGAGCTTATGTTATTATAATAATTATTTTGTAGATCCTTTATGTAATTATTCAAATTAATGGCAGTTGGTTGTAATTCAAGAAGGTAATTTTGAATAGAGGCTATTGGGAATGTGGATATGATACTCTTTGTCTTGAATCATGCCTTTGAATGTCTAGAAAAGAATTAGTATGTATTAGTATGTGTTGTTTGAATCCTACATCTAATTACAACATCCCTTTAATGAGAATCTTCTGTCATTTTTACCTAAGAGGCTGAAAAGAGTGAAGATTCCTCAGGTTCTGCAGGTCTCTCAGGCTTACATCGCACATACAGCCAAGACTGCAGCTTTAAGAACAGCATGTACCATGTTGGAGATTATGTCTATGTGGAGCCTGCAGAAGCCAACCTACAACCACATATAGTCTGTATTGAAAGGCTGTGGGAAGATTCTGCTGGTAAGTTTATTTTAAATCAAAGGACAGGTTAGTGAAATGTGACTGTTTTACTTCTTGGTCCTCAGGAAAGAAAATTATAACTCAGACATTTTTTATCTTCTAATAATAGTTCTACAATCTATAAATAAGCACCCACTATATGAAAAATATAGGATTTGGCACTATGGAGCAGTGGCATAGTTGAATCAAAAGCAGTGTAATGACTACTTGAAGTCTGATTGAGAATTATTCGTTCAACTGCTATTTATTAAAAATACACCATGAGCCACACTCTGTAAGATGGCAGAGATTCAGAGGAACAAAGGGCTCATGTTTTGCCCCTGGCAAAACCACTTCAGTAAAAATCACAAATTATTATAGAGAGACATGTGCCTTGGCTTAGAATTTGATTTTGCAAAGGCTTCCTAGAACAGTTGCCTTTAATTTGAAACATGAAGAATGAATGGGAGTTAACGAAGCCAAAAGCAGGCAGAAATGTGATCCAAGCAATTCATTTCATTCAGCCATTCATATGAAATAGTTTTGTATTCTTTCACCTGAGTGCTAAATATGTCCTTCAGTATATCTGTATCCTTATTAAAGCACACAGCTTTAGTTGTGTCCTGACCCTAGCATAGTAGAGCAAATCTCATCACCTTCCTCATTCTGTATTTTATACACCTTTTAATATGAGGGGGAAGCAGCACTTTTAGACCTTGTTATACTTCATTATTTTAAAGTATTATTGCTTTTAAGATGATTAGATTAAGGAACCGTGGCCTAAAAAAGCACATTGGTAGGTTCCGGCCATGACAGAATGGATGAAGTATTTGCTCATTTTGCAAAGTGTATGTGGTTTCTGTTAATGGTAAATTCTCTCCCTCTTTTTGTTTTTGAGGCGAAAAATGGTTATATGGCTGTTGGTTTTATCGGCCAAATGAAACATTCCATCTGGCTACACGAAAATTTCTAGAAAAAGAAGTTTTTAAGAGTGACTATTACAATAAAGTTCCCGTTAGCAAAATTCTGGGAAAATGTGTGGTCATGTTTGTCAAGGTAAGAAACTTTAGTTCCAAAGTATAAATCATCCCAAGAGAATAAAACTTACAAACAAAAAGTTTATATTTACAAAATTAGAAGCTCTGTTTTAAACTGTTTGAAAAAAATTTTAAGCTGTGTTCATATGGCTGTACATAGATTTAAGAAGAAATTAAGTTGAATATAAAGGTAAAGACTATTTGTTGCTTCCACTATGTAGCTGTATATAATCAGCTTAAATTTTTTTATATCGGCTGGCTAATTTTTAAGGATAACATTTTTGGAAAGATCATTATAAACTGGCAGTGTGGCAGTTTTTAGATAATAATGTTACTTTCTGTGTATATCTATCTGATACAAGCACATGAGCCCTGCCCACAGCATTAAGGAGCATTAGAGCTGTATGAAATACTAACATATTTTCAAAAAGGCAGTTGTTAGGCTAAAATAAGCTAAAGAGTATATATTTAATAAAGTCATTCTGAAGTAAGAAAATGCTACTAGATCCCTAGCCATTCACCATTTGTTGTTAACTTTCAGAAAGTCTTAACAGTTTAACTTTTGTTCATTTGATTGGTGTGTATTTTTGTTTCTTTTGGATGATGACTTTTCAAAAAAATTCATCTAATTTTATTCTTATCTCCCCCAGGAATACTTTAAATTATGCCCAGAAAACTTTCGTGATGAGGATGTTTTTGTCTGTGAATCACGGTATTCTGCCAAGACCAAATCTTTTAAGAAAATTAAACTGTGGACCATGCCCATCAGCTCAGTTAGATTTGTTCCTCGAGATGTACCCTTGCCTGTGGTCCGAGTGGCCTCTGTATTTGCAAATGCAGACAAAGGGGATGATGAGAAGAACACAGACAACTCAGAGGACAGTCGAACCGAAGAAAATTTTAACTTGGAAAAGGTCTGTAGATAATAGCCTCACAGAAGAGAATTTCACATTTCAAAATATCTATTCCAGAAAATAAATTAATGAAGTATTCAAATTCAGCATTAGAAAAAGAAAAACAATATAAAACCTTAGCCCAGCAGAAAGAAGGAAACTATAAAGGAAAGACAGAAATTAATACTTAGAAAACAGAACAGTAGAATTTAAAAGTAAATCCAAGTTCTGCTAATACTTTTATGAGTTTAATGAGGTATACTACCAACTATCCTAATAAAAAAGAAGGGAATTAAGCTTAGACATGCAAAATGTGGAAGAAATTTAAAGACTTAAAATAAAGTTGTATTAATAAATTTGAAAACATAAATAAAATAATTTTCTAGGATAATTACAAATTACTAAAGTGAAATATAGAAGAGTTTTAACATAGTGGACAACAGCATGAAGAAAATTTTAAAAATGTCAGAGAGCTAATCTCAAAGTACTCAGGTCAGATAATTCCATAGGTGGATTATTTTAACCCTTTAAGAGACCTATAATTACAATGTTGCTTAGATTATTTCAGAGCACGGAGAACAAAGAAACTTCTCAGTTTGTTGTTCAAAGCCAGTATAATTTTGATTCCAAAGCCTGACAAAATAAAAACAAAAATTATAGTTCAGTCTCACAAATACTGATGCAAAATATACTTGAGGAGAAAAGTATTTTTATAAGTGAAATCAAATTATTTGACCAAATAGAAGGGAGTTCATTCTAAGAATGTAAGAATTGTTCAAAGTTAGGAAAACTCACTAATACATTTTATTATATTAATAGATTAAAGGAGAAGTTATTTGTTAAAGACCACTACCTGTCTTGATTTCTTTAACTTTTTAGTTGGATATTTCCTCAAAGTGATTTTTTAAAAATTATTTTTGTACCTCATGCCTAAAAAGCCTGTAAAAGAAATTTCCTTTCAAATTATGCACATTCCAGAGATGCTTCCTATACCATTATTTATATTTTTCTGAAAGTAGCCAATGTAGACAAACAAAAGTAATGAAAATGTTGACAATAAAGAGGCAAGATTATTTTTGCAGATAATGGGGGAGAGATTAACTGAAAAGTTTTTGAAACAGTTCAACAATTAGAAATTTCAAACTCTATATACAATAGCTTTCTTATATAAATAATTCTTAAGACTTTCAAAGGTAAAATGAAAACATAAAACATACTTTAGCAATTATTAGAAAAAATATATGGAAGAAAATATCTAATTCATATTAACAACAAAATAGATTAAGAAATAACCTTAAAAGGAATATATAGAACATGTGAGAAGACAATCATTTTACTGAATGATGTAAAAGACTTGAGTAAATTGTTTTTGAAATTAGACAAAATTATTCTAGCATTCTTATGAAAGAATAAATATGTGGCAGTTGCCAGAAAAAGAAGAAAAAAAGAATAATCAAGAATTTTGCACTAACAGACATTACATTTTACATAACTACATTTAAAAAAATGAGTTATTAGCTTAGGACTAGCTAATGGAAGAAATAAGCTTTTCCTAAATGAAGTCCAGAATATAAAGGTAGTATTTTAAATCAGCAAGAGAAGTTGGAATCAAATGATACTGGAAAAACTGGTAACTATTTGAAAAAGAAAAATGAAAAAAAATCTGAACTCTCCCTCACTTTATATTCAACAATAAATAAGGTATAAACATTTAAAAAAAAAAAAAAACAGTGCTAGTTTCTAACATAAGTACATTTGCTATATTTACCTATAATCTTTTATTCATTTATAAGCTTGGGATGGGTCCTTTCTGTGCTTGATATAAAACCCAGTAGCCATAAAAGAAAAAAATCATTTTGATCATTTTATCAATTTGCAATTGAAAATATCAGTTAGTTTAATAAAACAGTCTAAGGACTACTATTTCTAATGTTCAAAGAGCTCTTTGAAGTCTAGGGGAAAAGTAAATCTAGAAAAATGGGCAA
Source organism: Pteropus vampyrus (assembly GCF_000151845.1). NCBI lineage: Eukaryota > Metazoa > Chordata > Mammalia > Chiroptera > Pteropodidae > Pteropus > Pteropus vampyrus. Next base: position 1,964,963 of record NW_011889118.1, read on the forward strand.
AGTACAAAACAGATCATTTATAGAAGGAAGGCATCCAAAAGACATAAGAAAATGTGTTAATCTAATAGTTTTTAAAATGCCTAACATATTGGCAAGAGTTCTAAAGACTGATAACACATGCAGCCTTGTCTGGGGCACCACACTCTCATCTCCCATTGATGACATTCCCTTTGACCATGCAGTTTAATGAAAGGGAATGTGCTCCAACATAGTCCTCACCAAGGATTTTCTTCAAGGGTTGATATTGTTTGTAAAAGCAAAATTCCTAGGCTAACCCAAATGCCCATGAATAGGCATTAAGTTCTCATACATCCATATAATGCAAACTGTGCGGCCAATGAAAGGAATAAAGTAGGTCTAATATAGTAACATTGAAAATTTTCCAAGTTATGTGGAAAAAAGATGTTAATAAGTAATAGGTTGTAGAATAGTATGTGTTTCCATTATTATTCAAAAAAAAAAACTAAAAAATATATATTTGTACATATGAATGTGAAAACAACATGCAAAAACTGTATTTTAAACTGGGTGGTTATCCAGGGATACATCACAGGAGACTTTGGTTTTTTAAGTTTTACATGCCCTAATGTTTGAATTATTTCCAACAAATATACTTCTTTTATATAATCAAGAAAGACAAAGTTTTTAAATTGTTAGTAAAAAGTGGAAAAAATCGAATTCTTACTGTCTAAGGGGAAAGTATCTATATTTTAGTGTCCTAACACATGCTATTTCTTACATTTTACCAATATATATGAGAATTATAGACATTAATTTTAAAAGAAGAAATACCAGTGGACACCAATGTGGGAATTAACTTAGATTTCTTATTTTTATTATTAGAATTTGTAAGTTCTCAGGATCCTCTCCATGTATAAGTTACTTTTTTCTCATTATTTTGATATTGCATGGCCAAGACAAGTTATTTTAGGAACTCTTTTAAAGAATTATTTTAGAACAAAACCCATTCCTAAAAATAAAGGTATTCTTTTTTTTAATTATAGATTACGTACAGGATTATATCATTTTCAGGTACACAGCAGTGATTCAACACTTAGGAAATGATCACCATGATAATAAGTCTAGTCACTTATGTCACTGTACAGAGTTATTATGATACTATTGGCTGTATTTTCTGTCTTGTACATTACATCCTCAAGACTTATTTATCTTATAATTGGAAGTTTGTACCTCTTAATCTCCTTCACCTTTTCAGCCACCCCTCTGGAAACCCATCAGTTTTGTTCTGTGTCTGTAAGCTGTTTCTGTTTTCTTTTGTTTCTTCTGTTTTTTAGATTCCACATATAAGTGAAATCATAGTATTTATCTTTCATTGTCTCACTTATTTCGCTTAGAGTAATGCTCTCTAGGTCTGTCCATGTTGCAAAGGACAAGATTTCATTCTTTTGTATGGCTGAGTAGTATTCCAACATATACACACACTCCATTTTCTTTATCTGTGGGTGGATACAGGTTGCTTTCATATCTTGGCTGCAGTGAACACAGGGATGCAATATCTTTTCAAGTTAGTGCTTTTGTTTTCTTCAGATAAATACTCAGAAGTGGAATTGCTGGATGGTATGATAGTTCTTTATTTTTTTGAGGAACCTCCTTACTGTTTTCTATAGTGGCTGCACCAATTTGCAATACCACCAACAGTGCATTAGGGTTCCCTTCTCTTCACATCCTTGCCATTACTTGTTATTTGTTATCTTTTTGATAATAGCCATTCTGACAGGTGTGAGGTGATATCTCATGTAGTTTTAATTTACATTTCCTTTATGATTAGTGATGTTGAGCATCTTTTCATTTGTCTGTTGGCCATTTGTATGTCTTTGGAGAAATGTCTGTTCCGGTCCTCTGCTCATTTTTTTAATCAGATTGTTTTTTTGATGTTGAGTTATATGAGTTCTTTATGTATTTTGAATATTGGACGTATCACTTGCAAATATCTTCTCCCACTTAGGTTGCCTTTTTTTGTTTATTTTTGCTTTTGTTACCCTTGCCCAATATTAAAACAAATATATTACTAAGCACAGTGTCAAAAAGTTTACTGCCTATGTTTTCTTCTAGAAGTTTTATGGTTTCAGGTCTTACATTTGAGTCTTTTAATCCATTTTGAGTTTTTTATTTTAAGTTTCAGATATTCTCAGAGAGATAGTGAGATGCAGTCGAATATTTTAAGATTCTGGCGTTCCCATTGCTTTTATACATTTTGGAGTTGATATATTTAAAATACCTAGCACTCTGCCCATTATCTGCTAGATTCCCAGTAAATGATGTTTTTTATTTCCATTATTTAGAAGTTTGTCTCTTTTTGCCAAGACTATAAAACAACAATAATGAATGCACTTTTAATGAGTCTGGCATTATTCTATGTACTTAACATGGATTGTGTCATTTAAGCTTGCTAACAATCCTGTCTGATCGGCACACTTATCTTTATATTACAAATGAGGAAACTAAGGCATAAGAGGTCAAGTAATTTGGCCAATGTACAGCAGTTAGTAGGTGACAGACCCTGTAGTTTATTCAAAAACAATGTATGTGAGTGTAGGTCACAGAGGTTATGTTATTCCTTTCTATATTGGAATAAGTCAAAATGACAAAAAATTTAAATCTATTAATTGTTAATATTAAGAAGTTGAGAGCTCAGAAAATGTGAAGAGGAAGCTTGTAAAATTTGCTCCTTATACTCTAATAATGCACGAACAGGCAGCTTCTGAATACTACTAATTCCTCTCCAGTGTTTTTTTGCTAAAGGCTATGGAGATAGAAGAAGGAGGGAGAGAGGGGTACAAAAGCATCTTGAAGTAACATTTTATGAAAATTAACTAGAAATTTAAAGTAAAATATTCGATAAGACTTAGTTTGATTTCAGTAACCTAATCTTTTGGTTCTTCTTCATCAAAACTTCCATTTATGGTTATTTTTCTTTTAAGTTAATAATGAAGGAAAGTCTGTTTTCCTTTCTTACTTTCTTTGTCTACTCTTTGATTGTCAGCTGCCTGTCTTCAACCAGTTTCCTTTACCATAGGAAAAAGAAGATGTCCCTGTGGAAATGTCAAACGGTGAACCAGGTTGCCACTACTTTGAGCAGCTCCGTTACAATGACATGTGGCTGAAGGTTGGCGACTGTGTCTTCATCAAGTCCCATGGCCTGGTGCGCCCTCGTGTGGGCAGGTGAGTTACTGAAGTAGTAGGAATGAGGTTGGGTCTGAGAGATGTGGAGACAGTTTAAAAAATTCATCACTCTTGAAGATAAAGACAAAAGCCTCTCCCCAGGTAACTTTTCCAGCTTTCTCTCACACCACACTTGCCTTGCTTTTTCCTGTAGCCGTATTTCCTTTTTTAAATTCTTCCCATTTACTCTTTTTAATCTTCTACCATTTACTGAACTCTCAACCCAGAAGTCTCCCTGTCCATTTCATGTGGTGAATTCCTTTAGCTTAAATTTGAAATGACACTTCCGTAAGGAAGCCTCTCCTGTCCCCTCCAGACTGAGTTAAGTCTCCCTGTTATACACTCTCTGAGCACCATTTATTTCCTTCTCCTTGAAATGCATACCACATTATATTATTGTCAGGTTTCTGTACCAGCCTGCAAGTGCCCTAACAGTAGGGACTCTCTCTGTTTGTTCACCTTTGTAGCCCCTTTTCCAAACACAGTGCGTGAAACATAGTAAGGGCTCAGATATATGAAAAACAAGTAAACGGATGAAAGTATGGTTGGATGGTATAAACCAGCATATAAAGGAGTCAGGTACAGAGTTGGGCATTAGAGGATAGTGCTTAAGAATAGTAGTTGGTTCCAAGAGATCTTGATTTAAGTCCCAGCTCTGCTAGTTTCATGTCCTTAGGCAAATGATCTACCTCTCTCAGCTTCAGTTTTCTCATCATATTTGTTCATCATTCACTAATCATTTATTACACACCTACTGTTTGCCAGGGTTTGAGGATATATTAGTGAATAAAACAGACATATCCTTAGTCCTGTGAATGTTTGTTCTAGTTGGAAGACAAAAAATGTGAATAAGTAAAGTGTATAGTATATATTATGTTAAAATATTTTTTCCCTCACATGAATGAATAGCCAAATGTTCATTTCTTTTTTTTCCAAATATCTTTTCATGTGCTTAAAGGGGAAAAAATTAAGGAAATTGTCTTATGAAAACAGCCAATGAAACTCTTCTGTATGTCATTAAGTTTTTGGTTAATGGAATTTTTATTAGCTTCAAGAATGAAACTCATCAGAATTCTATTTTAATGGAATTTCTCCTTTTTTCCCCCCAAGAATTGAAAAAGTATGGGTCCGAGATGGAGCTGCATATTTTTATGGCCCCATCTTCATTCACCCAGAAGAGACGGAACATGAGCCCACAAAAATGTTCTACAAAAAAGAAGTATTTCTGAGTAATCTGGAAGAGACCTGCCCCATGACATGTATTCTGGGTAGGTATTTATGCCATTTAATTTAATCACATTCATTCCATAACAGTTGATTGAATACTTCTGTGCTAGGCAATGTTATCAGTGCTAGGTATACAGCAATAAACATACCAAAGTCTCTGCTCTTTTAGAGACTTACAATGAGACAGAGGTTGGGAAGTCAGTAAATTAACATTAAATATATAGAACATCAGGTAGTACTTAGGACTACGAATGAGAATAAAGCAGAGGAAGAGGTTAGAGATTAATATTGAGGGGTTGTCCTGTTTTAGGTAATGTGGTCAGCAAAAGCTTCTCTGATAGGTAACATGTGAGTAGAGCCCTAAAGGAGATGAGGAAGAAAACTGTTTAAATACCTGAGGTTTTACTCCTTTTAGGCACAGCAAACTCCAAATGCAAAGACTTTAAGGCAAAGTAAAGTATTCAGGCATGTTTGAGACACAATAAGCAAACCAGGTGGTTGGAGCAGGGCATGGAGTGTGTGACAGGGAATGAGCCTTCTGAGGTGTCTAGGCACCCAGTCATGGTAGGTCTTATAGACAGTGCAGAGTTTGGGTTTGGAGTGGATAAGAAGTCCTGCGAGGGGTCTGAGCAGAGAGGCGTTCTGGTTTCTGTTCTATCATTTTACTGAGTGTTCACAGTGATATACTGCTTCTCAGATCTAGTTATTTACATCATATACTATCATCATTTTCAGCTATTGTGTTCCTTCTGGCCCTGAGTGAACGCTACAGCACTCTTTACATCTTTTGGAATGGTTTTGCAAAAGGTTGCTGGTCACAAGCTTTGTATTGATTACATATGGTTATAAAGAAGCAGCCACCATGCTTATGACTAAAAGGAAACTTGCAGATTAAAAAGTATTTTACACTTAGACTTTGATCACTTCAATGTTTTGATTATTTTTGGTGGTGTGAATTTTTTCAGAATCAGATGTAGTAAAAATGTCTGAATGACCTGGTAGTTCAACACATTTTCTTCCTCCCATCCTGGGGAGAGGGAGCAAAGACTAGCAAAGTTATTAAATCCTTCTTGAGTTTTTGCAGCAGAGAATGTCTTCCTTTTAACTTGTGATCCAGACTAAAGCAGTGCCCTAGAGCCTTACTCCCTAGTGTAAACCCAGCCTGGAAACTCAAGGGATGCATAACAAGGGTGAGACTGAAGTCTCCTTTGGCTAGGGCAACCATATCATTTATTGTTTTTTAACTATTAGTGATTACCATGCAGATTACATTTTAAATTTATGATAGTCTATTTTGAATTAACACTGACTTAGCTTCAATAGTATACAGACATTCAGCTCTACAGCTTCATCCCTTCCCCTTTACACTATTGTCAGAAATTACATCTTAATACTTTGTGTGCTCGTTAACATAGATTTCTGATTTTTGCTTTATGCATTTGTCTTTAAAATCTTGCAGAGAAAAAAGGAGGCCTTCCAAACTAAAAATATAATACTGGCTTTATGTTTACCTAGGTGGTTATCTTTACTGGTGTTTGTGTGTGCATGCATGCGCACGTGTGTGTGTGTGTGTGGCTTCAAGTTATTGTCTAATGTCCTTTCATTTCAGCTTGAAGGACTCCTTTTAGCATGTCTTGTAGAACAGGTCTGCTAGCAACAAACTTCCTCATCTTTTGTTTATCTGGAAATATCTTAATTCCTCCTTCATTCTTGACGGATACTTTTGCTGGATATAGAAGTCTCCATTGGCAGTTGTTTTTCTTTAACATCTTTCGTCAGATTTGGGAAGTTTTTCACCACTACTCCTTCAAATATTTTTTTCTGCTCCTTTCTCTCTCTGTTCTCCTTCCAAGACTCCCATGATGCCTATGTTGGTATGCTTAATGGTCTGTCACAGGTCTCTTAGACTCTTCATTTTCCTTTTCTTTCTGTTCTTCATACTGATAATTTCAGTTGACCTGTCTTCAAGTTCACTGATTCTTCTACCTGTTCAAATCTTCTGTTGAACCCCTCTAACGAATTTTTCATTTTAATTATTGTACATTTCAGCTCCAGAATTTCTATTTAGTGTTTACAGTTTTTATCTCTATATTATTATTCTCTATTTGGTGAGACATCATTCTGGTTTCCTTTACTTCTTTGACCATGGTTTCCTTTGGCTCTTTAAGCATATTTAAGATATTTGATTTAAGGTCTTTGTCTAGTAAGTTCAACGTCTGGGCTTCCTTAGAGACAGTATCTGTTTATTTCTTTTTATCCTGTGAATGGACCATACTTTCTTGTTTCTTCATATGCCTCATATTTTTTTGTTGAAAACTGGATAGCTTAAATATTATGTGATAACTCCGAAAATTAGATTTTACCCCCTCTGCAGGCTTTCTCATTACTACTCATTGTGGATTGTATTTGCTTGTTTAGTGACTTTAAACTATTTTCAAAAGATCGTGTTTTTTGTTGTGTTTGGTTGCTGAAATCTCCGTTCTGCTAGCTTAGTGGTTAGCTAGTGACTTAACAGATTTTCTTAAGTGCTTGGATCAAAAAACAAAAATATTCCCAGTCTTTGTAACTGGGTACTATGTCTGTATTGGAACACACGTTCAACACTCAGCCCAGTTTACAGCTCTTCCTTTGCCTTTACTTCCTGCTTCCGCAAGGCTTAACAGCCAGGCAAAGGTGAGAGCTTAGGGCCTTCTTAGGTCTTTTCTGAGCACGCACTCTGACCATGGCACATGCATGGCTTTCTAGGTTCCCAGGAATATGTGGAAGCTTTTCAAAACTTACTCCTCAGCTTTTTCTCCCAAGCTTTTGAGCATGTGTGCTGCTTGCCTCAACTGATATCCTTTGCCTCAGCTGGCAGCAGCTGGTTCTTTTGCCTTTAAATGTTTTCAACAAAAGTATCAAAGCTACTTCTCTGCCTTTCGAAATTTTCCAAAAAGAAAATAAATCCAAGTCAGATGAAATGAAGGTATTAGAATGAAGGTATTAGTTCTTCAGGAAGCCACCTAACAGGTCAAAACAGACAACCACAATTCTTTGAGAACAAAGACTGCTCTACTCCCTGCAGCACCAGAAACTCATACCAGGAACATAGGCTATCATCTTCAAGACTGCCCCTGAGCCAGAAAGAGGGGATGGGGAGAGGTTAAGTTAAAATTCCACAGAGGTCTCCTGCCAGGTTTCAGTCTCTTCTTTTCTTGGTTAAGCATTCACTTGGTTGCTGTAAACCTTTGGCCATTTTCCAGAGTTTTGATAATGTTGATTCTGACAGTTTTTGCGAGCTTTTCTGTGTTTCAGTGAAGGAATGGCCCTTGGATCTCCCTACTCCACAGTTTTCATTGACACCATTTGTTTTTAAAAATGCCTGTTAGAATGTGTTGCATTCTATAGTTTATAAACTAATTTTATATCCAGAATCTTATTTATTTCTCACCATGACCTATATGAAAATGCTGATATCCTCAGAATGGTGAAGTTACTCTCCAAGAAATGGGCCAGAACAAAAACCTAGGTCTTCTCACTTCTAATCCTGTACTATTATTAGGATTGTCAATTGGTTTACAGCCAACTGGGACACTTTCGAAAGTGTAAGGAGGTGCTAAGAACATTAAGCAAGACAACAGGCATACAGCGAGATGTATGGTTACTTCATCTTGAGATAAACCCCAAAAGAAAATGTATCTAGTGGTACAAAATGGGATTTTAGCCCAGTTTGTGGGATTTCACTATACCCCCCCCAAGGAAGAAGAAGGGGTTTGGCACATTATATATTGACTTTTGAGTGCAAGGAAACAGAGCTTTCTTTCATTTGTTTCTGTAGAGAGTAATAATTTAAAATGTTTAAATTTAAGACTTAGAGGACTTATAATTTCATTGTGTTAACTGTACACCCTGCCGAATGTAAACTTAATTTTTTGTCTCTCTGAAACAAAGTTTTAAAGATAACTAGGGATCATATAATTTTTTTCATCTGTAATATAGATCTGGCAGGCCCATTTCACTTAGGAGATTGTTCCATTTTCCTAACTATTATTCTTCTGCTTTTTGTTCAGTTCTATTAAGAATTGTCTTCAGTAACTTAAATGGTAATCAAATGGTCACATAGAAGTTGTATTTGCGAATGAGCATGGCCATACCTGGCAGAGAGTGCTTCTACCCTTAGACATTTTGCTGGTAAAATCTTCAGGAATTTGGGCTCCAGAAACATTCCAATTCTTAATTTAGTTGCAGGTTCTGTTTTCTTCATAGTAGATATTTTTTAATGCTGTATTAACTGAAAATCTGTTCTTAGTAAACCAAGAAAAATAAAAGGTTCTTAAAGATTAGAAAGGAAAAAAACATAAATTAATTTTTGCAAAGACATTATTAGGTTCACAGAAACCCCAAGAGACATTCAGATAAGCTTTTAGAATTAATACATGAAAATACCAACATCACCTATATTTCTATTTACCATCAATGAACAGTTAGAAAGTTAAATTTTAAAAATATGCCATTTACATTCAGTACCTAGGAATAAATTTTTAAAAAGATATATAAGACTTCTATACACACACTTAATGAGAGAAATTAAAGAAGACATAAAAAATGAAGTGATTCATCACGTTCGTAGTTGGAAGACTCAGTATTATAAAAATGTCATTTCTCCCCAAATTGATTTATAGATTCATTGCAGTTTCAGTCAGAATCCAGCAGGTTTTTATAAATTTTTTATGCTTTATCAAATGATGCCTTCTAAATTTTTATCTTTTCTCTGTCTTTTGAGGGCCTGGTAGGAACCTCAAGTCAGGGTACAGAGATACCACATCCATTCCAGAGCCACCGGTCATTTTTATTCTTTAGCTGTGAACAGAATTTTTACCTTTTCCAAATTATTTTTCCTTCTGTGAAATATGGAAAATAGTAACTGTTCCTTCTCTGAATTTTAAAGTCTTTGGGTTATGTAAATAAATTGCTATGTAACTCCATGGCAATGATAATAACTATAGCTGTTTTAAGCTTCTGAAATGTTTCTGACCTTTTTTTACATGTTTTACATGTTTGCTAAATTGTTATTATGAACACTCCTATTAAGGTCAAGAACAAAATAAGGATGTCTTTATCACTTACTTAACATTGTTCTAGAGGTACTAGCCAGTGCAGTTAAAAATAAGAAAGAGAATTATAAAATAAGGACTACGGAAATGAAAAGAGAATCAACTATGAAACCATGGCACACAACAAAAGAAGTAAGCTGGTTGAGTATTAAACTAGTAACAAATCAATTGCCTTAAAATTGTCAATAATAATAAAAATTAAAATACCTTGGAATAAATTTAGCAAGATTTGTGCCACATCTGTATAAAGAACGTTTTTAAATGCTACTTTTAATGCATTTAAAAGGGATTGCTTGAATGAATTGAAAAGCATACCATGTGCTTGATTGGCTAAGTCTCAACATCATAGAGATGTTTATTCTCCCTAAATGAATCTTTAATACAATCTCAATAGATATACCAATGGAAATTTTCTTATGAGAAGTTGGGACTAAATAAACTGAATTTTAAAATCATGTCAAAAAAGAAAGTAAAAATCAGGAAAATTATGAAAAGCATAGTGAAGGGTAGGGTGTCTATTAAAACATTATAACACTACAATAGTTAAGATTATTTATATGACATATGAGTTAACAGATTATTTGAATAGAATAGAAAGTTCAGCAGTAGACCCAAATATAATTTAATTTATGATAAAGGTGGCTTCCCAGATAAGTGAGAAAAGATGGATTTTCTCTAACTGATATTTGGAAACGATAACCATTTGGAAAAAATGAAATTTTCTCTATCCTTCTCATCAACTTCAAAATAAATTCCCAGATGAATTACAGGTTTAAGTAAATATAAAATGAAGCAGCAAAGATACGAAAAGAAATGATGGGAAGGGAACCCAGAACCCATACAAGAAAAGATTTATAAATTCAACTGTGTAAAAGTTGAAAATGTTTGCATAACCAAAACTGGCAGAAGCAAAGAAAAATTACAACTTTGGGAAAATATTTGCAGTATATCATAGACGAAGATCAAATTTCACTCATGTGAAGATCTCCTATAAAACAATTATAAAATATCAACATTCAACAGAAAAATGGGCAACGGATAAGAGAGCAGAAAGAAATTACCAGTGATTTAAATGAAAATATGCTCATCTTCAGCCATTAGAGAAATGAAAATTAAAACTACCCATGTGCTGCTTTTCTTTTTTTTTTTTCGATTACCTATCAAATTGTTAAAGATTCAGATGTTTGTTACTACTACAAACATAGGGAAGCAGCATTCACTCACTTTGTTCTGGGTTTATGAGTTAATACAACCTCTATGGAAGGTAATTTGCTAATACCTATAAAAATTAAAGTGTACATACCCTTTAACCCAATTTTTGTACTTCTAGAAATTTATACCTCAAATGTATTTACCTATGTGCAAATTAATGTATGTCTTAAATTATTTATATCAGCATTGTTTTGCTGCAGTGAGAGTGCAAACATTGAAAACAACCTAAATGTCCATCAATAGGGAGCTAATTTCAAGAAATACAGTATATTAATACCAGTAACTAATCTCAAGATATATTATTTTGAAACAAAATTTAGGTCTAAAACAATATAAGCAATATACTACCATGTGTAAGCTTTTTTTGATTGCAGTAAATATACATAACATAAAATGCAACATTTTAAGTTTACCTACAAGTCAGTGACATAAAGTTCATTGACAGTATTGTGCAACCATCATCACTATCCATTTCTAGAACTCTTCATCCCAAATGAAATTCTGTCCCCATTAAGCAATGACTACCCATTTCCCCTTGTCCCAGCCCCTAGTAATATGTGTTCTACTCTCTGCCTTTGAATTTTGTCTATTCTAGGTACTTCGTATAAGTGGAATATTTGTCCTTTTGTGTCTAGCTTATTTCACTTAGTGTAATGTTCTCACAATTCATTCATGGTATAGCATGCATCAAAATTTTATTCCTTTTCAAGGCTGATTATATTCCATTATATATATATAACATTTTGTTTATCTGTTGATGAACATTTGGGTGGTTTCTACTTTTTGGCTATTGTAAATAATGCTGCCATGAATATTGGTGTACGAATATCTATTTGAGTCCCTGCTTTCCTTTCTTTTGGGTACTTAGAATTGCGGGATTATGTATCAACTCTATTTAACTTATTGAGAAATTGCCCAGTTGTTTTCCACAGCAGCTGTACCGTTTTACATTCCTACCAGCAATGTACAGAGTTCCAGTTTCTCTGCATCCTTGCCAACACTTGTTATTTTCTTCTTTTTTTTTGTAATAGCTGTCCTCATGAGTTTGAAGTGGTATTTCATGTGGTTTTGATTTGCATTTCTCTAATGATTAATGATGTTTTCAAGTGCTTATTGACTATTTGTATATCTTCTTTGGAGAAGTGTCTATTCACATCCTTTGCCTGTTTTTAATTGGGTTATTTGTCTTGTTATTAAGTTATAGGAGTTTTTTATATATTCTGGATACTGGCTCTACCAGAGATATAATTCGTAAATATTTTCTTTTGTTCCGTGGTTTGTCTTGTCACTTTCTTGATAGTGTCTTTTGAAGCACAAAATTTTTAATTTTGATAAAGTCCAGTTTATCTTACATTATTTGATTGCTTGTGATTTTCTTCCCAGCTTTATTGAAATATAATAGACAATTAGTTGCTCGTATTTACATTGTATAATTCATTGAAGTTTTTTCTTTCAATTATAGTTGGCATACAATAAAATATTGGTTTCAGTTGTACAGCAAAGTGATTAGAGATATATATAACTCAAAGTGATCACCCTACTAAATCTGGTTCCCTTACATATTTATTACATTATTAACTATTTTCCTTATGCTACACTTTATATCACCATGTCTGTTTTGTAATTATCCACTTGTACTTCTTAATTGCTTTGCCCTTTTTTGCCATCCCCTCAATCTTCCTCCCATCTAGTAGCCCTCAAAATAGTCTCTGTATCTACGAGTTTTTTTCCATTTTTGTTGTTGTTTTATTTTCTTTAGATTCCACTTGTACGTGAAATCATGCAATACTTGTCTTTCTCTATCCAACCCATTTCATTCAGTGCAATACCATGTAGGTCCATCAAGGCAATATCTTCTTCCATCCCCTTCCTTTTAGTCTGTGTGTCTTTTAATCTGAAGTGAGTCTCTTGTAGGCAGCATATGTAGGGGTCTTGTTTTCTTATCCATTCAGCCACTCTGTCTTTTAGTTGGAGCACTTAATTCTTTTATATTTGAAGTACTTGTTGATAGGAATGTAGTTATTACCAGTCTTTATTCCTGTTTATGATACATGTTTTTTATTCTTAAAGAAGTCCCTCCAGCATTTCCTGTAATACTGGCTTGGTGTTGATAAATTCCTTTAGCTTATTTTTGTCTAGGAAGCTCTTTATCTTTCCTTCAACTCTATATGATAGCTTTGCTGGATAAAGTATTCTTGGTTGTAGGATCCTGGGTTTTCATCACGTTGAATGTTTTGTGCGAAGTCCTTCTGTCTTGCATAGTTTCTTGTAGGTAGCTAACTGCTTTTCTCTTGCTGCTTTTAAGATTCTCTCTTTGTATTTAACCTTTGACATTTTAATTATGATGTGTCTTGGTATGGGCCTCTTTGGCTTCCTCTTTTGGGACTCTCAGAACTTCCTGGGGTTTTATGTCTGTTTCCTTCACCAAGTTAGGGAAGCTTTCTATCATTATTTCTTCAAATAGCTCTTCAATTTCTTGTTTTCCTTCAGTTACCCCTATGACATGGATAGTTTTACATTTAATTGTATTCCATAGACTCCTTAAATTATTATAGTCTTCGCTTCTTTTTCTTGCCGTTCCGGTTTGAGTGTCCTTGGCTTCCCCATCCTCTATATTGGTGGTTCGATCCTCTTCTTTATCCACTCTGTTTATTCCCTGTAATATACTCTTCATCTCAGACAATGTGTTCTTCATTTCTGACTGATTCCCTTTTATAATTTCCATTTCCATTTTTGTTTTTTTTTTCCTTTGTTAAAGTTCTCACTGAATTCATCTACACTTCCCCTAAGTTCATTGATCATCTTTATAACCAGTGTTTTGAACTCTGCATTTTAGATTGCTTGACTCTATTATTCCTGGATCTCTGTTCTATTCTCTCATATGGTTTTTGTTTCTTTGTCTTCCCATTTTGGCCGCCTTTCTGTGTCTGTTTCTATGTACTAAGCAAAGTTCCTCAATCTCCTGGTCTTATTAGCGTGGCTTTGTCTAGTAGGTGTCCAGTGGCTCAGTCCTGGGAGGGATTCAGCTGCAGGCCAAATTTAGCCCAAGCCTGTTCCCCTCTGGGACCACTTGTTAAGACTCAACAAGCAATCCACAGATGCGGTGCATATAGTTGCCTCAAGAAACCACACCAGAAACTGAGGCCAGCTGCCTCCAGTATGAGTCTGGTGCTGCTCAGCAGGGAGCACCAGACTCACCGAGGACACAACTGGATGTGGCTTGGGTGGGGCCATGAGGAGGAGTTTCAGGGAATCCTCTGGGTGGAGAGACTTCTGTTATCCAGTTCGAGGAATACTCAGCTGTGATGGCACTGTGTCCTCACACTGGGGTGGGGGGTGGAAGGAGAGGGCGGAAATGGGTGGTGCTCTATAGAGGAATAATGGATACTGCTGGCACTTCTGCCCAGGAGAGATCCTTGCCTCTGGCCCTCGCTTTGACACCTCAGTGTTCCCCTGTAAGTCCCTGGTGCCCCTGGTCCCCCCCCCCCCCCCGCCATGGCAGCCAACCTGGCACTGGTGCTTAGAGCGAGCAGGTCCATCACTGCAAAAGTCCACTTGCGGACATGGCCCCTTTAAGAAGTATCTGCAGCTGCTGGCCGCCATTGCCATAGCCTCTGTCCCACTCAGCCGCAGGACCAGGCAGCCTCGTGTCTTTGCCCGTTCCTACCTCCTACTGTTGCAGGATGATTAATTATTTCTCTCCTTAGTTGTAGTGCTTTTGTTCGTCTAGATCCCAGGTGACTTTCCTTGCTGTTTGCCCTGTGTTTCTGTCACAACTTCGATTTGGTCACAAGAGGGATGAACAAAGCCTCTACCATCTATACCATTTTTTCCCCGTCTTGATTGCTTGTGATTTTGTGAAACCATTGCCTATGGTCACACCTATGTTTTCTTTTAAAATTTATGCCTATGTTTTCTTTTAAGAGTTTTATAGTTGTGTCTCTTACGGTTAAGATCTTTGATACATTTGAGTTAATTTTTATATTTGGTATGAGGTAAGGTTCTAACTCAGTTCTTTTGCATGTTAAAATCCAGTTGTTCCAAGACTTATCTGTAGAAGAGACTATGCTTTCCCCATTGAATTGTCTTGGTACCCTTGCTGATTAATTAAAAACCTGATTATATCAGTTTGTTTCTATACTTTTCTATTCCATTGATCTACATGTCTATGCTTCTGTATACTCTGTCTTCTGATTTTGAATCAGATGATTTTATTAATTCAAAAATAAAAATTTTAAATAATTGTTAGCTATGACCATAATTTATTCTAACTTCTGTCCAATTTACTTTTTCAGGAAAGTGTTCTGTGTTGTCATTCAAGGACTTCCTCTCCTGCAGGCCAACCGAAATTCCAGAAAATGACGTTCTGCTTTGTGAGAGCCGCTACAACGAGAGTGACAAGCAGATGAAGAAGTTCAAGGGACTAAAGAGGTTTTCACTCTCTGCTAAAGTGGTAGATGATGAAATTTATTACTTCAGGTAAAGCTTGAAAAACTAAGGAAGAAAGAACACTTCAGCTCTTAATAGTAAAACTGATAAATAGCGAAGTACAGATTGTTTTTTTTATTATTTCTTAAAGTAGAGCAGCATATATTTTAAATAGAAAATACTAATTAATTCAATTAAAGATTAAAGGAAATCCTCATAATCTGCTGAAATGTGGTAACTGCTCTAACAGTGCCCTTGGCATAGATTCTAGTAATTGTAATATGGAGGCAGAAATCCTTGGTTCTGGTTTATAGCCTGTCTATTAAGAGATTGCACAGTTCCACAGATTACAAAAATTCTTTTCACTATATATTGGCAAATAGATCCCAACTTTGGACCTGGTATTTTTGTGAGTATTCAACAGAATCCTTTAAAAACAAGCATCTGTAAGTAGATGTGACTTTATAAGTACACATTTAAATCCCTTTCCTTGCTGACTTAGAGTGTACATTGCAGATTGCAGGAAGTCATTTCTAGATATTAAGACAGAACACTGCTTTCTGACCAATCCTGGAGTAGTGTTAGGTGACTTTTTTTTTTTATGTCACTTCTTTTAGAAAACCAATTGTTCCTCAGAAGGAGCCCTCACCTTTGTTGGAAAAGAAGATCCAGTTACTAGAAGCTAAATTTGCTGAGTTAGAAGGTGGAGATGATGATATCGAAGAGATGGGAGAAGAGGATAGTGAGGTCATTGAGCCTCCCTCTCTACCTCAACTTCAGACTCCCCTGACCAGTGAGCTGGATCTCATGCCCTACACACCCCCACAGGTGAAGGTGACAAGTTCCTGGTTACTTGTCTTTTCCTAACTTTGGTTTGCGTCAGATTCAAACCAAAGTAAGGAGACATCCAGCCCCTATATATGTGAATTTCAACCTAGAATTCTGCAAGACAAAACAGATTTTTTTTTCACAATGCCATTATTTAAAATTTAATATATTTTTTTAATTTCAAGATAGTTGTTTTTAATGGCAAGTTTAGTTAGAAAGCTCTCCTTGCCTTGTATTGAAGAAAAGCAATGAGGAATTGCATCTTGTTACTCTAGCTTTTATTGCCCCTATCTTTTTAGTCTCTCCTTTAGGACCTCATCTTTTGGTTGAGGTGATTCCTGTTGGTATTTTTTTCTCTTTCAGAATTTTCTCAAGACTTAGTTGTGAGGTCACCATTATAGATTGCAGTCATGGAATTCAGTAAAACTTCCATTTATTTCTTGTATAGTAAGTGGCAAGGAAGAGCTGTGTTTTAACCAAGAAAATGGCACTCTATAAACTGAATGTGTCTATAAAATAGTAGCTATTGAATCACATGTTCCTGGCTTCCAGAAACTTTAAGCAGTTAACCAAATGCAATATTCTGATACACTATAAGAGCTTTCTGTCTTACAGTCTACCCCAAAGTCTGCCAAAGGCAGTGCAAAGAAAGAAGGCTCCAAACGGAAAATCAACATGAGTGGCTACATCCTGTTCAGCAGTGAGATGAGAGCTGTAATTAAGGCCCAGCATCCAGACTACTCTTTTGGGGAACTCAGCCGACTAGTAGGGACAGAATGGAGAAACCTCGAGACAGCCAAGAAAGCAGAATATGAAGGTAAATAGAGACTAAACACAACTGTCTCAACTTTCTAAGCAAGGGGATGTTTTCACGAATGCACGTGCATAGACAGGTTTTACTCTCTTATTCTTTACCACTTGCACATGAACTTTGTGTTGGGGACTGTCTCAAATGGCTCTCATCCAGCAGTTTAAATGCCAGCCTAGTCGCGACTGAGCAAGCACTGCCTTTGACTTGGCCTCTGATCCTGGCGTGGAGTTTTTTCCCCCCCAAAAAGTTCTCAAACCAATATTTTGGTATTAAAAATTGCATGATTTCTTCTTTCATTGAGTCCTGTAAGTACACATGTGTTGAGCTGGGGAATGATTATACAGGGTGTTAAATATAATTTTGTTTAAAATTCATCTGAAAGGGGGCTTTTAAAATCAGTGGACTTCTGTTATGGCTCTTGATAAGCCATTGTTTAAACTTCAAGCTGAAGATTGGCTGAAGCGCTTGGTTTCCTAGGCCAGTCCTGGCCTGTGTTGTGTCTGCATTCATAGCTACTTTTAAGGCACTTGGGTTTTCTTTGATAACCCAACTGCCTTCATTTTTCTTTTACTCTGTAATTAAATCATTCTGGGCCATGAGCTATATGATTCAAGGATTTCGTGGTTCTTAGCCATTAGGGACAAATACTTGAGAGAGACTTTTTATTGTTTTTTGTTTGTTTTTTAGTATCAGGAATGGCTTGAATAAAGTAGTAAACATTAGATTAGACAGGACTATTGTCCTTGGAGCTGTATTTTCTCCATTTGGAATTGTACGTAATGGTTTATTTTGCCAGTTAAGAGCCATCATCACTCAGTGGTTG
This sequence comes from Pteropus vampyrus, assembly GCF_000151845.1. Classification (NCBI taxonomy): domain Eukaryota; kingdom Metazoa; phylum Chordata; class Mammalia; order Chiroptera; family Pteropodidae; genus Pteropus; species Pteropus vampyrus. Next base: position 1,982,568 of record NW_011889118.1, read on the forward strand.
ACCACAATGGTCAACCATTACTCTTCTTGGCTGGTTCCAAATCCATTATTTTTCATCAAACATAAAGAAATTAATTGATAATATTGATTGATTACTATGAAATTAAACTAATATTTTGCAGAACATACTTTGAGAAATCCTAGGCAGTTCCATAAGAACCTAGAATTTTGGAGAGCTTTGATATTTCAGACCTTAGTAAAAGTTAAGACCAAATATATCATTCAGTTGGAGGAGGAGTATTGCAAATGAAGCTTACGTGGATGTAAAGCCTAGTCCAGCACAAATGAAGCTAGTAATACATGGCTGGTTATTTAGAGTTTGAACAAGAGAAATGTGTCTGGAGATAATGTAAAAGTAAAAATGCTATAGCAGAGCTGAAGTGAGAGAGGAATGATGGCTTCTCAGAAATTCTCCCAAAATAAAAGGGAGGCTAAAATTCAGTGGAAACCAAGTTACATGACTCAGCAGTGCCTGTCTGAGACACAAAATCTAAACTTTCAGTATTCTGACTCATCGAATTCAAAACCCAAAGTTTTGAGTTTGGCTGGCCTCATTTAATATTTCTCTTTTCTAAGACAGCCTAAGTGGCTCCTCCCAGAAGAAGCCAACAGTATTCAATGCACAGGCTTGAATTGTTCTATTTTCAACTCTGCTTTTTTGCTCTCCCATTTTGCTGTATCATTTGTCTAATGAAAACACTAGAATTTAATGTAGAGGTCTAGGTTATCAATGTTTTTTCACTGCTGGCTCAAGGAAATAAGTAGGTTGTTTAAATGGCTTTTGTCCCTCATAGTCATTGTAAAGAGGATCTATAAACTGGGACAGTGTTAGTGATGACAAGTCTATGTAGGCAACTGTGTCGCAGCCAAGGAAGATTTGACTTGTTAGACTTTCACATTCTTACACTAAAAGAGCTCTTGCTACTTGATTCTCTTTAAAGCCATGTGACCTCAAGTTGTTTTCCCCCTCCTTAGATGAGCCAGTGGTAGCCTTTTGAATTCCATGTTGGAGGGTTAATGTGCGGTAGTTGGAGTGTGATACCAGGAGTCAGGGCCACAGGTTGCTAGTTCTATCTGTATCCTTGTCCGAGTCACTGCCTGTCTCCCAACCTCAGTTTGCCCAGGTAAAGAGTAGGACAGATTTCCTATTTTTGAATGGTGAGGCAAAATAAATTCTGTATTGTGGGAGCTTTGGGAATACACATTTCTAGAGTTCTCCAGTAAGAGACCAGCCTGCTAGATCCCAAAAAGACTAGGAATGTGATTGTTGGAGCTAGTGGCTATGGAGATGCAGGCAGAGTAGCTCGAAGGAATGAGACGTATAGCAAGGTGTCTTCCACAGCCCAGAACTGGCACAAGCAACTGCTCTTCTTGTATTTCAGGTGAAGTAAGAGTGAATTCTGGAACTTTTGATGATTTAGGGTGATTTATTGTCAATATTGAACTGCTCAGCTTTAGTAAACCTGGTTCTGTCAATACATTGTCCATTGCTTCATATGTGTATCTATAATTATTCCCTTTTTCTGATAACTGTAGCCTGGAGTATCATGTATTTTTTTCCTTTGGGGTTTATTAAACATGACCTTTTTGCTTCATTAGAATGTAGAAATTAGCATTTATTTTCCCTAAAACCTTGTGGAGGAGGCAGTGAGCTACTTTTCCCTTACGGAGTTAATTTTCTTCAGCTGCTAAACCCCATGACACTAATATCAAGAGTCCTCAAATCTTAGTAAAATTGGGTGCAAGGAATCAGGAAAATATAGTAAGTAACAATTGTGCCAAAAATTACAATGGGCCATGGAATTGCTTCATGTTGAAATTAAAAATAATTTGCAATGCTATTAATACTAGAATAATAGTAGCACTTCTCATCTTCAGGGCGCCTTGCGAGATTAACCACATTGGTTACGCTGGTGACGTGTTTAAATAAAACCTGTGCTTTCTGAATGTGTGTTGCAGTCTTAACATTCTTGAAATCTTTGCAGACCAGTTCTCAAGATGGGATAGGAAAGCTGGACCCTAGGTTACCAAGTGAAATCGGCCCGACTCCTGTGTTGAGACTAGTCATCTACTGTTCCTTCCATTGAGACAGAACTGTTGCCTGTGTTTTTACTAGTCCTGTTGAATGCAATGGATGGTGTTTTGAATTCCTGGGTTAAAAACAGAATTGAAAATCTGAAATGCCTTTACAGAGCGGGCAGCTAAAGTTGCTGAGCAGCAGGAGAGAGAGCGAGCAGCACAGCAACAGCAGCCGAGTGCTTCTCCCCGAGCAGGCACCCCTGTGGGGGCTCTCATGGGGGTGGTGCCACCACCAACACCAATGGGGATGCTCAATCAGCAGTTGACACCTGTTGCAGGTAAAAACAGGAGCTAAGACCATTTTTTTCCACTTTAAGAAATTCCTTCATTTTTTTTTTCTCCATTGAGGAGTAGGCCACAGTCTCTAGGCTTTTCTCATGACAAATTCAAAGTTTGAAGTCATCTATGTTGTCCTTATATTGCCTTTCCCATATAGGCAATGCCTCCTCTCTGCCCCAGAAATGAGCCCTGGACCCAACCCTGGAAATTGATAGGAAGCAGCTCTTCCCTGGCTGTGAGCATGGTCTGGTACTGTTTTTCCACTCCAGACTGCTCTTGAATAGAGCATTATAGCAGAAAATATAAATACACTCTGAATTCTCTTTTAGAGAGACTTCCAAGAGAAAACACAAAACTAGTCTTTAGAAGATGTTAATTTTCCCGTCTCATTCCAGTATTCAGTTTGCCTTGTTCTACTATAGCCATCCTTAAAAGACTGACCATTTTAAAGGATTTTTGACAATGAATTATAGATCTCAGTCACCAGTGTGCATGACTGCTAAGTGGAATACATAGTCCTTATTCAATTCATTGTGCCCACTCTGTAATGCTTTTCTATTTGATTACATTAAACTGCATTTTCTGTTAGTATCCCAGTCACATATTAAAAAAAAAAGAAAAGGAAATGATGAATGTGGTTTGCTTGTGTATGTTGTCTCTGGTTCTGGTAGCCATAGCAAGTTCGGCTATTCTCAAATTGGATATTCTTGTTTGACGTGTCTCCAATGAGAAGCCTGCAGACCACTTCTCGGGTCCCTTCTTTGTGATCTCTCTAAGCCTGGTGAAGTCCATAAAAACCCTCTGTTTCTTCTTAAGCAGAAGCAGTTTGACCTCTTTACATAGGGAGCCTGAGACAGTGTCATTCAAGGCAGGCTCATTGAGATGCTATTTTGTTTTTGCTTTTGCTCTTTTTTTGTATTTGCTTTTTGAGGAAGAGTAGCATAGAATAACTTTTTCATTGTTGCTCCTACTTTTCATGATGGCAAGTTCTTAAATGCACTATCGCTGAACTCAGCAGTTGCACTCGCCAAAGCACATCGAATCATGGCTTTTCAGTACTTTCGGTGTAACTGATGTTGATCTAACAAATCTCATAATCACCTTCTCTATTCCATGGCCCATTTTGGTTAATGGGGTTCCAAAGGTTTTTAGAAATCAGGCCTTGAACATGGGGACTTTGAAAGTTAGAATTCCCTTGTTGACATTCTGTTTTGTTCAATTTGATGTGTGATATTGTAGCACTGTGCCCTTGACTGAAAAAGCCCAGGGACACATTAACAAAATGAATTCAAACAGCTAAAAACATTAAAAAAACAACAACAACAACAAAAAAAACAGCAGCTGCAGCATATTAGCTTCCTGTTGGGGAATAACATCATAGAGCTCTGATATGTGGGGAGATTGGGGACCCCTTCTAGAAAGTCTCTGCTCCATTATTGTGTACTGCCCAGACTTCTGGGCCATGGGAGTGAAGGGCAGACATTCTCTACAGTAACCAGTCTTTGATCTACATTGGTAACTTTGCAGTTAAGTGGGCGATTTTTCATGGGTTTACAGGTTTCATAGGGCCTAAGTTTTAGCCTTGTTGCTGAGACCTGCTTTGCTTACAAGCATTGAAGCTCATTTGAACACATGTGACTGGGATAATAAATGCCAAAGTACAGTTTAATGAAGACAAGTGTCATGTCTTTCAGTTCTTAATAATTTCTTCAACCACAGCCCATGAAGGGTGCGTTCAGATGGGCTTTTGTAATTGAAAGCAAAGCCTCCTAACATTCTTAAATTCCTACCTACTTATCCCTAAAAGCTATATCTTGTGGTGTGGTTAAAAGGCAGTTTGGCAACATTGGATCTTCTCATGTTTAAGATGATGGTGGCTGTTCAAAAGTAGTTTTTACTCTCTGAACTCTTTTTTTAAAAATGAAACTCATAATTCTATTTCATGTATAGAGGTATTATATTTAAAATTTGTTTTATTGGTTCGTGTAATTTTTTCAGTCATGTTAGATATGACTAATGAAGCAGGGCTGAATCAATCTCAGAATTATCAGTAATTTTATAGCTTTAAAAAACTAAACTTTTATAAATAAATAATCCTTTAGGGAAAGTCAAAGAGTAAAATCCTTAGAATCTTGAGTTTTCCACTATTTCCCAGAGTCCCTCTACAAAGAGTATTTTATAAAAGTGAGGTTTGGTGCACCAGTCCTTCAACCCTCCCTTTGTACAAGAAGTTTGACCAAAGGTGATTTGCATTCTGGGGGGAAGCCTTATATTTTGTTCATTGCGTTTATTTCAAACCCTAGAAAAGTCATTTTTCTTAAAAAAAAAAAAAAATGTCGTGTGGCTTCAAAGGACTTTCGATCAGTGAGTCTTTGACATTTTGAAATTATTTGTTTCCTTTTACTCCTTTTGCCAAAAATACTTGTTTCTTGAAACTTTTCCCTAGCCAGCAGAAAATATTTTGTCATATGAAGATGCACTTTGAAAATAAAGGAATAAAAAGCCTCTGTTCGCAGATATTTTGTACCTCATTTAAAATGCTCCCTGTTACCTGATGGTTTATGTGAGGATATTTGTGAGTGTGGAGACAGTAATGACAATTGGCATTTTCTCATGTCAGCAGAGCCTGATTCTCCAGCCATTCCTCCTAGGGTTTGCATGCAGGCTACTGAGTGACCTGGGCTTGGGAGGGTTTAGGATTTATCTTTAACTTGTTTTGCGATCTAAAGATGAAACATCATACATTGTGATGGGTCTTAGCAGTTCCCCAGCTCAAGCTTGAACATGATGGATTCTTACCAGCAGTGGTGGGGCTAAAAGAGAGGAGTGGATGTAGAAGTCTTGAAAAATTCTTGTCATCCTCCCCCAAGCTGGAGAACCATGCTTTGTGATCTGGGCTGTGCGCCTCATTTCCCTCCATTCCAGTTTCCCCTCATGTGTACCCCTGATAGGCATATGAGTGTGGGCAGAGTGGAATGATGGGGTTATTACCGTTCAATTAGAATTGCAGTTGCAAAACTGGTCACTCTGTTTGAACAGCTTGCAATAATCACGACCTTGGGAAGGCTGTTACTGGAACTCCTCTTTATTTTTAACTGAAAACATGAAGCATATTTATCCCAGGGAAAATAACTACAAATAATAATATACTAAGTACTAATTCATCCAGAAATGTTGGATTTCATACTTGTAACTTTTTATTTTGTTCATTATTGCAACAAAATAATTGCACTAATTGCTGTTGTATCATGCAATACTAAGGGTGCTTTATTCATTGGTAGTGCATGTGGGAGGTTTGTTTTTACTTAGCTTATGTTGCATGTTAATGATGCATGTCTGAAATTTGTTGTGTCCTTCAAGGCATGATGGGTGGCTATCCGCCAGGCCTTCCACCTTTGCAGGGCCCAGTTGATGGCCTTGTTAGCATGGGCAGCATGCAGCCACTTCACCCTGGGGGGCCTCCACCCCACCATCTTCCGCCAGGTGTGCCCGGCCTCCCGGGCATCCCACCACCGGGTAAGAACTCCATCCTCATTCACTCATTAATCTCATCTTCGTATTCTTGTTTTTCTTCCTTCAGCCAGTTGTTCCAGGAGGCACCTGCTGCCCATTGTGGGCAGGCCTTCCCTCTCTGAGAATCCTAAGGATGTCAGCAGCAGAGCTGCTGAGATCCCAGGGATGTTGAGCAGGTGGCTCAGCACCTGTGCCCTTGGGCACCTGGCTGCCTCGCAGCAGCACAGGACATGGCAGAGACCAGATTCAGTAAACCAAGGGGCAGGAGGCACACTCTGAAATCACACAATTTGACATGTGCTCAAAAAGCCGAACACAGCCTAAAAAGTCATGCCCTCTTTATCTGTGAATGAAGTTTCCCAAATTGCTAGTTGAGAGTCACATATTAAAGCACTTTTTTGCTCCTGAGTGCATTTCTTTCTCTGATTCAATTCTTATCTCACAAGGTTTTCTGAATAGAGTCCCTACTCCATCTCTTGCTTCTCAAACAGCACTTCCAAGGGTATTGCAGAGTCACTAATGTAGGACTCTTCAGAAATCCTTCAGTCAGTCCTTCTAGGAACAAAAAGGAGGGAGGGAACAAATTTGCAGTGAATTAGTTTTCCATATCTGAGTCCCCTAAGAAGCATGACATGACATTTTAAAGAACAGTATAGTCTACCCTACTGTTGACAATTGTTTGTCAACAGCTCAGAAGTTATTTCGTATAGAAACATATAAATGGAGTCCAGAAATAGTGACAGTGTTACTTTATAATTAGCAAGTTGAAAGATTATTATAAAAGGAAAATCATAAGTTCCCATATTAATTGCCATCATATTCAAAAGAACTGACCATTAGCTATTATATAGTTGGAAGGGAATGTGACCTTAAGATGACTTAGAATTGCATTTGGTCTATTATCCAAAATATCAGCAGAAGGCTGACCCAGATGATAACATGTAGAAATGTTAGATTTGCTTACACTAGTATTGGACCTGCTGATCTTAGGGTTATACAGAGTTCCAAATGATGCTTCAGAGGGTGTACCCAGCAGTGTGCAGGGTGAACAAACGTGGCTTGGCCTAGAACTGCTAGCCATACTCTTTGTGAATATTGCTAGAGAATGGCCATAACTCCTCAAACGTGTTTGATCCACTTGTACCCAAAGGAGGGAGTGCTTCATTATGGAATTGGTAGCCTATGTATGAAGTGCTGTTACAGCAAGAGTTAGTCATAAAATAGGTGTGCCCGTGTAACAGATAGAATTGGCCTTAATTCTGTGCCTTCTCACCTTGGCATAGGGTATGTGACTGAATCAGTCAGACCAGGTTGACTTCTAGGTGCATGTGGTATCCAGTGGGAGCTGCATCTATGGCCAGTTCCCTCTAGGTAGCAGATACTCTTTGGTCAGTGTTAAGTTACAGTTATCTCTTCCTTCACATTTTAAATTGCATTTGAAGGAAACACCACACACCTGATTATAGTCAGGGAGACAGGGAAGAAACCCTCTTAGTGCCTGCACACACATGGTGTAATCGGGCCTTGAGAGAATTCAGTGAATTCTGGTGATTCGCCCACATTCTTACCTGCTGCCCCGTGGCATGGCATTTGTAAACAGAGGAAGCTGAGGAGGTTGCTGATTTGTTTGTGCTGCTTTGCAAAAGTACAAGCAGCTCAGGGATGCCCACTGTGTTGTGGAATCTAAGACCAGTGAGGGTCCTTTGCAGCAGGGGTTAATATGTTGCTGGAGCAGCAACTTAACCACTACAGCCCCTTCATTCATTCACAAATAATCATTAGGATCCTACTATGATGATCCAGGTATCCTTCTGGGTACTTAGAATATAAAAATCTCTGCTTTGTAAATAGAAAGCTTATTTTTACTTTTTATTTTCTAACAAATGTCTTATAGTTCCTGGAAACAGCACTCTTAATTCTGAATGTTAGAATAGTGGGCTGGTTCTGCCTGGTCAAAGTATCAACATTTTGAATCCAGAGGAACTGTAAAATATGAAGTTAGCTCCTTTTGATCCTTTTATGCAGCCAGCAGGATTTGTTTAAGGTTTAAACAGCAGTTCAGCAGGGTTTTGGTTGTAGTTTGTTAGTTTTTAATGAACTGGGTCCCTTGCCTATTTCTGTGTTTTATGAGAATAGTAAGTGGGTGGTCCTGACATGATGACTACAATAACCCCAAACACTAAATTTAAAATGCCTCATTATTATCAGCTAGTACCTGAGACAAATTGTGAGGAGTCACCAAGGAATGTTTACAAAATTATTATCAGATACATAGTACAAATATAATAAGACCATGAAATCTTTCTCTTTCCCTTCGTCACTTTGTATTTGAAGTGACAGCAGCGAGGCTGCTCTGCTTCCAGATGGTCCCTTTTCATAGTACTGCTCTATCAGATGGAAGTGTCCTCTCTCTCTCAACATTAGTGACTCCAGTTATAACCAGAGGTGTTGGTGGCCTATAAGTGGACAGTAAAGATGTGCCCCTGGCCTCCACAAAGTTCATTTAACTGTGCACTTGCACAACCTCTTCCCTTGTGTCCGTAACTGTCCTAGCATACTACAGACTGCTGAGCCTGATTACAACACCATTACTGCTAAAATTAAATACAGCTTCAGAAGAAAAATACCTTGAAAATAGAGGTGTATTCTGACTATAGCTTACCTAGGGAAATACTAGAATTATATGCAGGGTTCAAATCATTTCAAAGCAATGCATAATTAATACACATCTGACAGGTTGTACTAGCATTGTAAAGTACCTACAAAACAAAAGATAAATTTTCTGTTTGAATGCTACATCCTGTTTTGGGTGCTCAGGGTTCCTATCTACAAAGATTCAAGGGCAGAGATCCATAGGCTTGCATTATAAATGGCATCATTTCTTATCAGTCAGTAGTTTTTCAGTCATGTCAACCCAGAGCCTCTAACTGTGCCATTATATTCTGAATTACAGGGGTGATGAACCAAGGAGTGACCCCTATGGTAGGGACTCCAGCACCAGGCGGAAGTCCATATGGACAGCAGGTGAGCCTCCCAATTGGATTTTCTGGGACTTGACAGAATTCACCTTATCTTCTTTCTCAGAATATGTGCCGAGTATTTTTTTCCCCTCACTATGTGGTCTTTGCTCTTTCAGGTAGGAGTTTTGGGGCCTCCAGGGCAGCAAGCACCACCTCCATATCCTGGCCCACATCCAGCTGGCCCCCCTGTTATACAGCAGCCAACAACACCCATGTTTGTGGCTCCCCCACCAAAGACCCAACGGCTTCTCCACTCAGAGGCCTACCTGAAATACATCGAAGGACTCAGTGCTGAGTCCAGCAGCATTAGCAAGTGGGACCAGACTCTGGCAGGTAAGGAGAGTTCTTCTCAATAAACCTTTACGAAATCCACGCTTCATTAAAGTCTTCTTGCTGCTATTGGCATATTATATCAGGGTAAATACCCATTTTTCTTAAACAAGTAAAATAAATAGTATATTTAATAGAAGGTTTTGGAGCTTCTTTGTATATTGACATCACACTTTGAAAAATTTTTTGCTGTATTTCAATGCATAGTTTTGTCATAAACATCACTAATCTTTTTAAGTATATTCTGAGTTCATTCAAGTATTTTTCAGGCATTTGAGCATTAGCATAGATGCATTTGGATAAATTTAAAGTAATTCCACCTCAATTTTTAAAAAAGAAAAAAATCAAAATGTTTCTATTAAACTATGAAGTTATTCATTTAGTTCAGCAAACAATGTATTTTCAGTACATACTAAAATAACTTGCCTAGTTTCTGGAAAGAAATTTGGAAGTTTCTCATTCTTCATTTCTAAACCAATTTGATAATTTTATTTCTTTTTAAAGAGTAGTAGGTATGTTTTCCCTTTCTTCACATTTTCTTTTTAGGAATTTTTGTTAAAATTGAAGTAATTATTAAATATCAGGAGTTCCTACACCAAAATAGTAATGATCTGATCTTTTAGATATTTGTGCAACTCTTGTGTTCTCAGTCTAGTAGAGAATTACATTTAATTGTGCAGCTCTCGTGAAGTCATTATTAGAAATTAGATAATTAGATAATTTCTAAAATAGAAACCATAATGAGACCTCTTTGGCTAGGTAGTCTCATGGCTAAGTGAAGTAGTTTTCTAAAAACCAAGAACCTAATAAAATGATAAAAGAAATTTACTTAGAAATGTTCTGCAGAGGTAAAATTCATATAACATTTAATAAATAATAAATGTTTTTTATGTTTTAATAAATGTCTCAGACCTTAGGACTGAGCAAAAATTCCTATTTATTTTTCAGCTCGAAGACGTGATGTCCATTTGTCAAAAGAACAGGAAAGCCGCCTACCCTCTCACTGGCTGAAAAGTAAAGGGGCCCACACCACCATGGCAGATGCCCTCTGGCGCCTTCGGGATTTGATGCTGCGAGATACCCTCAACATTCGCCAAGCATACAATCTAGAAAACCTATAATCACATCAATTAAGTTTCTTTTATAGAAGCATAAAGAGTTTTGTGGAATAGTAGCCATTTTAGTTACTGGGGGTGGGGGGAGGAACAAAGGATGATAATTTTTATTGCATTTTACTGTACATCACAAGGCCATTTTTATATAAGGACACTTTTAATAAGCTATTTCGTTTTTGTTATATTAAGTTGACTTTATCAAATACACAAAGATTTTTTTGCATACGTTTCCTTCGTTTAAAACCAGTTTCATAATTGATTGTATATGTAGACTTGGAGTTTTATCTTTTTACTCTTTGCCATGGAACTGAAACCAACAAAGGTTTTGTCTTGGCTTGGGGTTTTTTGTTTTGTTTTTTTGTTTTTTTTTTTGTTTTGTTTTTATAAAAGAAAAAAATATATATATACACACACATAAGAGTTTACAGATTAGTTTAAGTTGACAATGAAATGTGAAGTTGGTCCTAGTTTACATCTTAGAGAGGGGAGTGTACTTGTGTCTGTTTCATGTGCCTGAATAGCTTAAGCTACTTTCCTAGAAACTGTGTCTTACAGGATAAGTGAAAGGCTGTTATTTAGGTTATACATGTTTGGCAGACATGACACGTTTGTTAACTCAGAGGCTCACTGCAGAAATCTAAAGTCAGTGCTGTGCATCTTTGTGCAGCTTGTGCATCTCCTGGACACCTGGAAGGAGAGAGCACTTTTTCTTGTGCTGAGTTAGACATCTATGGTGTCAGTTATCTTTGCAGAACATGTGCACAACCCTGAATTATATTTAGTCTTGGCAGGTAAGTTTAAGGGTACTTTTGATCTATTTATAATGAATTCACAATGCCTGTACATGTTAGATGATTTAAAATTTTAAATCTCTTACATTGAAAAACATTGAAGTTCATCTTGAAGAAAGCATTGAGGTGTGCATGGAGGTGATTTATTTTTAAACATAACATTTAACCTTACATAGGGAGGGGAGTGCATAACCAGATATGAGCTGCACCAGAAGCATAATCGTAAAAGTATAGATCACCTGCATATGCAGATGTTTTAGTATTCTTTGTTTCCTTCTCAGATGTGGCATTTTCTTCTTCTAAGTTTCAATGATGTAATTCTCCACCAGAAATTTAAGACTTTCTCAAATATTTTTAAAATTTAGCTTGCGCTTTTGAATTTCAGGAGAATCATAATTTAAGAAAATGTTCACAGAAAAGACCATTACAGATCCCAAACACTTGGGTTTGATGACCCTCTTTTTTATGACCCTAGAATAAACATTCGGAGGCAGAGTATGATACTCAGACAGGTAGAAAGCATCAAATATGGAACAGTATTTCACTAGGCATTTTGGAAACCTACTTTATTGTAACAAGGCGATTGCCATTGTGGACGTTCCACTGCTGTTTGTAAGTTGAAAGACTGACTCTCAGAGGATATTTTTTTCCTTTTAATCTGGTATGAATTAATACCTGGATATTTAATTACCACTTACTAAATCATGGGGACAAGAGAGTATAGAATGGAAAAAGTCTCTTGTATCTAAATCTTTAAATACAAGAAGCCCTTGTAACTTAATTGCCTATAGTCAACCACTGGATCTCAGTTCGCATCAAGTATTTTAAATAATTCTGAATTTTTTTTAAATGTATTGCCACAGTATGTCAGTACATTATTGTTAAATTGAATCAGATAAAGAAATCTTCAGTTCCTGGTTATTTGGGCCATTGCATCATCATGGACTATATAATACAATCAGTTTATTTTATATCTAGACATCTTTGAATTACACCAAAGAACCTGAAATTTAATTTTGGTTAAGTTATTTATTTATTCCATGCACCATTTTATTTCCCTTTATAAGGTCTGGATGAGACTTCTTGAGAAGCCTCTAAAAACTTCACTGTGGGCTACGTTGGGCATTAGAAGCCAGAGCACTCCTCCTCCAGGCTCCTTCCCAGTGTCTAGTGGTGCTGTAGAAACCATAGATACAGCCAGGGGCTTCCCTAAGCCACTGCAGAGCCGGGCCAGGGGGCCACTAGGCAGGCCCTAATTAAGTCTTTTTTAAAATATTTATTTTAGAATCATGTCTTTCTGTATATTAACTTAGAAAATATCAGTAATATTTAGGATATAAGGTTTGAGGTCAGCCATCTTCTAAAAAAAAAAAGTCCTAACTTGAGAAAGTACAGGTTAACTATACACCTTTTTTTTTTTTTCCCCCATAAGTTTTAGGAACTGTAGTGATATGGCTTAGAAAGTATAATGGCCTAATCGTTAGCAAAATGTAAGTTCATGTGGAAAAGAATTTTGTTTGTGTGTGGGGGGGGAACCTGTAGGTTTAAAATAGTACGTCAGCCAACTGATTGAAAAGGCCTTGAATTGCTTTATTTTTGAACCCACCCTCCTCTTCCTATGAGGAAGAATTGAGAGGGGACGCTTCTTTGTGTAAAATCTCCAAATTGGTGTTGTTGACTTTTGAGCTTGAACATTTTCAGACCTGATTAAAACTTGGTTTAATTTCTGTATCAAAAGAGGTTTAACTGGTAACTGGTCTTATAACATGTATGTATCATATGTTTGTTCATCTAAAGCTTTTTAATCCAAATAAAAAGTTTGCAAAGTGATTTGGCTTAACCAGTTTGGTGGTTCTGTTAAAGCTTGTGTCAGATGTTAGTTTCAAGCAAGTTTAACTCCTGCAAGCTTTGATCTTATGCTGACATGGAAGCAGCTACCAATTTAGGGGAAGAGATCTCAGGTGGAAGCAAGTGTCCAGACACTGGTTCAGGGCTCACTGCATTAACACAGAAGCTGAATGTGTAGTAGTCACACTGCAACCTAATGTGCCCCACACCAAGCCTCTGAGGCTGGCCGTCAAGGAATTCCTAACATATCCTCAGCACAGGCAGAAATGCAGCTTGAAGTTAAAACCAAAGAGAGTTACCGTTGGCAGAAGGTAAGGAAAGCATGTCCTGGATCATAAAGCAGTGTGTAACCCATTTCAAACAGCTGTCTGTGGCCAGAAGAGATAGTGGCTCAGATATGTCTTTAATATGTTTGTAATCTCTTAAAATATGACATTTTTAATAGAAAGTATTAATAAAATCAACCATTTTCCTCTAATATCACTGCACATCTCTGGGGTTCTGTCATCCTAAGAGTTTAGGGCTGTACTACCATCTATGCTCATGAGCATATTTTGAATGATCACTGATGTATAGTTAAAACATTCCAGCTGAACACTAAGAGCAAACAAATACTAAGTGTTACTCTGTTCCTTTTTGGTTTGGAAGTGTGCTAGGTCAGCTGAACAAAAGTTCAGAACTGAACAAATAGACTAATTCTATCCCCAACTTGTACATGAATATAGCCAGAAATTCCAAATGTAATACATGTATGTGAAGACTGAAAACATACTGCTCTACTAGGAAATTGCTTTGGAAAACATCATGGTCCAAGTGTATATTTTTTTGAAGAGAGGTAACTCTGTAAAAAAAAATGAAACTTAGAAAAAGATTGATGTGATTAAATTACATAGTTAGATTTGGACACAAATTCCAAAATAGGACTGCTAGATGAACAAAGTTACCATGTGCCTAACTTAGGGACTTACCCTATCAATTGAGATTATAAAGCACTAGAGTGGAAGTAGATTTCTAGTGACAAATGCTAATTAGGTTTTCATCATTCTGGTATTGTGGTTTTTAAAATTTGGGTTATTAAATTTTTGCCTCATAGTTGACACTAGGGGGCACTCAGATCTGTAATCAGCATATAAGAGCATTCATTGCTCTTTAAATTATTCAAATTCCCTTAAATAGTTTCAGTGACTGATAGGGTAGTCATAATACGTAGGAGGGTTTAAAAAAAATTTGAGGCAAAAATGTAACTAGGAGAGCTAAAAATTTTTTTGAGGCAAAGTTACAAAGTTTGCACCTTAGGTAACAAAGATTAGTTTTTAACTCTAGCATCCAAACTAATGTGCTCTGAAAGTATTTTCAATTTATATAAAATTTTTTTTTTTAAGAAGAAGAAAACTCTTGGGAAGGTCAACACAAATTTTAGGCTAGTGATTCTCTCTGGGGTGGAGGCAGGAGGGTGGGCAAGGGAAGGAACCCATAGCAGACACAAAAATTAGCTGATGGTTTTATTAGCATTTATAACTATTCTTTTTAAAAGGTGTATATTGGGTGTATATAGAGAATATGTAATATTACATATTCTCTATATCAAATATTAAACTCTAAAATGGGGTGGAGGAACTTATAACATAAGGCCACATAATAGAATCATACCACAATTTTAATTTCTTAAGCAGCAGTCTAATCACTAAAATGTCTATGAGGTTTGGTTCACCAGGAATTCTTTAGGTGACACAAGTACACATGAACCACTTTCCTATCCTTGGTGCTGCTGGTCACACTCAAACCATCTCTGAGCAGTGACTCTTGAGCTTGCTATACATAGTACTTTTAATGAGATGTGAGTAGTTAGTGGCTCTTCATTTATACTGAATTATTTCTAACATAAATGGATTTAGAAAAAAATCCCTAGAAAAATTTAGGAAGGGGTATGTTTGTGACAGAGATCAATAACTTGATAACCTGTGGCATTAAAGCATCTGCTTCATAAAAATAGAAACTTTTGAAATTTAGTCTTAATATGTAGATATTTTCTTGTTTGAAAAGATGTTAAATATGGTTATCCAAGCATGGGAAGATGTCTTTGTTTTTTAATATCAGCTGTCCCAAACTTTTTCAGGGTCAAATTGCAAAATCTCTGCCAATATACTGAGCCTCTGATTTAGCTGAAGTGTGATTGCTTTGCACTGTGAAGTTTCACTTTCTTAGGGAAAGAGCTTCAGCAGCGAGGTGAAAGCAATGTCTTTCTCACAGAGGGGTGTAAAACCTGTTACTCCCCTATTCCTTGTATATTAGTGGAGCCAGGCAAAGGAAGGGGTTATTTCTGTTCATAAGAGCACTTGACGTGAGTAATATGTTGTCAGTTAGAAATTCCCATCACCCTAGCAAAATGTTTACAAAGTGGCAGCTGGCAGGAATATAATCTGCATAATTATCCTGATTACAATAATCTTGTATCAAACAAAACTTTTACTTAAATCTTATTTTTATGTCCATGATTAAATATGAATTCCGCAAAAAAGTAAATAAAGTTACCATTTGTTGCCTAAAACAAAGGAAATCACAAACAATTCAGACTGCACTTGAAAAGCACTGTGATCCTTGACTTGTTTGGGAAATATTTCATGAAATACTTTCAATGGGTAGGTGTGTTAGGAGTAAATAATTTTCCCACATGTGCTGTTCCACAGTGACTTGGGAAGTACTCAAGCAGAGACAGGAAAACTAAAAATTTTTTGTAAAGGCTGTGTAAGATATCTGAAAGGTACATTTTTAAAGGAGTTGAAATCAGTAGTAAAATTTCATATTCACTTTGTTGACTGCTGAAGTTCAATCTGATGCATCTTCCAGCCTTCTCTGATATTGTCTTTCTGACGCTTTTCTACGGTAGACATCATCTGTATCAAACAAAAGTTTTACTTAGATTTTTAAGAAACTGAGGAATTAAAAATACCCAGATATGAGTATTTAACCAGTAGTCTAGGTCTGTCACCTACTTCTGAATCTCAATGTTTAACTCAATGCCAAACTTACTTTAAAACAAAATGAGTTAAATGAGGACTATGTTAATGGCATTCTGCACTTTAATAGCAAGATGAGAGTCTTGCAAAAATAGGATCATGTCCTAGCATATCTCTTAACGTTTTAAGCCTTCTCTCACTTCCTTATCCCCCACAATTTCTATTCTCTCTGAAATCATCCATCTTAATTGAAACCTGGCCCCTTCAAAGGCCTTTCCTAACCTGCAGCTCTCTGTTGCTCCCTCTCCCATGCCTGGGAACTCAGAGTGGGGTGGTGAGGTCAGTTTCCTTGTTCTCGGCTGCTGCTTTTCCAGCCTACTGATTCTCCACCCTCTTTATTTGGGGCTTATGCTATTTGACACTATCTTCTCTGCACTGGCCCCTGCTCTCCACTCCTCTTCAATCACTAAAAACAGTATCTAGCTCAGGCTCCTTGATCCTGTTCTATGCCATCTTCCCAGACTGTAATACCACCACCCTCCACAGGAATGAAGTGCCAGCCACTTTCACCTCTGCCTTCTCCAGACTTGTGCTACCCATTGGCAGTATTCTTCTAGAGTAATAATGCATTCATTCTGCCCAGACCACAGCCCTTACTACCTTTCTAGCCCTTCTGTCCTTGGACCTTTAGCAACTTCTTCCACAGGCCCTTGACCCCTCAGTCCCCTCTTGTTCTCTTTTCCTGCCCAAACCAGCTGAAATTCAGTCTCATTGATATCAACTTCTTGACATACCTTCAAAGTCCAACTACAGATTAATCCAACGTATTTCTGTTTCCATGCCTCAGTGTTTGCTTTGCACTGTGGTGGCAAACTGATGCATCTAACTGGGTCCACTATGATGCCTGACAATCCTACTTCCTCAGCCATGACCCTGACCTTTCTTCACCCCCAAATGGCTATGAACTCTTTCTTCACAGAGAAAAACCATCAGTAAAGAACTCTCCCAGCTAACTTTCAAGAGCTACTTCTACTGTCCTGCTCTGATCCCATCCTCTCCCACCTTACCTTCTCAAGGGCCAAGGTACCTCCAGCCTCTCTCCACTCTCTCTCCTGATCAGACTTACATATCTTTAAGTCTCTCCTGGTGGGGGAAAAGGGGTTTACCTCTCATTCACATAGTCAAACTTTCTGAACCTCCTGTCTTCTGTGATAAACTTTCCTGGTTTCTC
>NW_011889118.1:2001256-2044367 GCF_000151845.1 Pteropus vampyrus
GGTCTGCAACCTAGGAATATCTCCCAGGAAAATCCCCCATACCTCCTCCTGCCTTCCTGAAATGAAAAAGGAGGCTGCTGCATCCCCACTTACAGAAGGTCTCCTGGCCCACGCGTACTTTAATCATGATCCACTCCATCATTCCTCCCAGGACAAAAAAGAAGGGCAGAAACCTGTAGATTCCGAGTCGCTGCTTCCCCGGCACCTGCTGCAGTACCCGCCTCACCTGGGCCCTGGAAAACATGCCCTACCGAGGTCGCGGAGAGGGGTACGACGGAATCAAGAGCGACGAGAGCTGCGCCAGGCCCTGGACTGAAGCGCATTTAAGTCAAGGCTGTCTTGCCAGCCCTGGCAGAGTTCCGGGGTCTGGTCGCCAAACAACCCAAGCCCTGCACCACCTCCAGAAGGGTGCAGATCTTCAGGAGCCTAGGCCAAGCTCCGGGCCGAGAACCTGGTGCGGCTCCACCAATCAGAGCACGGTGGAGCGCGGGAAGTCGCCAATAGAATGAGACTGAGCACGCGTGCTCCGTGAGGCCGAGACCGGCCTGAGGGAGCCTCCCGACGCAGGCGCCTCGGTGCTGGAGGCGGGGCGGCAGAGGGGGCGGAACCTCCCACGTGGCGTCGGCCTGGCCCCGTTCCCGGTTCCCCGCCCCCCGCCCCGTACAGCTAGCGCTGGAGTTGGTGACCGTACTCTGCCACCGCCATCTTTTTTCTTAAAGTCCTGATAGAAGTGATGACCCTCTCTGATGGATTAAACGTGTACTGCACCATAATCTAAAATGCAATTACGCAACGTCTTGTATTTATTTCGGAGTCGTAACTGGTAACTAGACTTCTAAAATTAGCAATTTGATAAGCATTGTTGAAAGCTGAACTTTATCATTATCACAAAAGTCTAGGTAAGAGTCTTGTGACAACCCTAAAATTAATAAAAGCTATCCTGTATTGGGCACTTACCGCTAGACAGGGACTTGTAGGTGCTTTTTAAGCATCATCTTATTCCCAATCACAGAAGAGCAGACTGGTTCAAGAGCATGGGCTTTGTCAAAGCGCATTCCCTTAGTTGGTCTGTGCCTCAGTTCCCTACACAAAACGGGGACCTTCTATTCTGATGCTGTTAGGATTTAGCTAATACAAAACAAGCACTTAACACAATACCTGATCAATTAACATTAGCTATGTGATGATGATGACTTATTGAGCCCTAGCTCTTTGTGTATTCTGAAGCCTACTGAACCTTGCCTCTATTTTCATCATCTTTCATAGATGGAGAACTGAGAAGTTAAGAGATGAAGCCAAGTTGAAGCAAAGCTCTGACTTCAGAGCTTTTACTCTCAATGAGTTGCTGTGATTGTTGAAGTTGTCTGTAAGGGGCTATCGATTCATTAATTAAAGCTTAAAAAAAACCTGGGGAGTATCTTTAAGGAAGACAGCTATTAGACAATTCAAGAAAATCAAATGAAAACTAAGAACCAATATAAATCTGGTGATGTGGACACACAATCTACAAAAACAGGCTGGAAAAGAGAGTGCAAGCAAGACTCATGGAAAAGGGTCATAGAGTCTGTGGCTGAACAGCCAGCCAGGCAGCAGCTGCTGCCTGCGTAACCTGCCTTCTAGGGCCAACCCCACCCACCACACACACATCTGCTTAGTGCTCACTCCTATTTCTCTTGGTGACTCCGGGGGCCAAGTACATCAGAGGACCCAGCTCCCTCCCAGAAGAGACTTACATGTGGCCAGTTCCCCCAGTGCCCACCTAGCTCACTGGGGCCCACAGGAGAGCACAGTCACCCACCCACGGGCCCACCCTTAGGCCTCCCATCCTGCACCAGTACCTGGCCCAGAGATGTCACACTGTAGGACTTCAGCCAAGGTATAGTGGATATTTGAATGTACACACGCTCTTAGGAAACAGCGTCCGAATGGCCAGCTCCCCACCAACAGGACCACCCGGGCTGGGTCAGCCTCCTCAGGGCCCAGTACAGGAAATGGTACGTATGGCGGTCTTCAGAAAACGGATCTGAGTAGAAGTAACGAGGATGGAGAGTGGTTGCAATCAGGAAAGAGGAATTTCGTTGGAAAGGCTAGCGACGTTGCTAGAAGACACCAAGGCATCTCAAGAGAGTGCCCGCGCGGGGAAGCTAGGAGTGGGGCAGGTAAATGCAGCCATTTACTGAGGTCAGAATAGGCAGGAGCAGTGACCCCTGGCCCACCACCCTAGAGCGCAAGGCCGGCCCAGTCGTCCCCCTCTGAGTTAAAACGGGTCACCTGGGTGAGGTACAGAGTGGGAGAGAGAAGTGGCTGCTTCAGAGGACGTTGGTTGCGCTGCAGGTCTCATCTAGAGTGGGGCTTGCACCGACCCGGGAGCGCGCGGTAAGGGTTCTTTATTCACTAAAGGAGTGAAACTGCCCAGCCTCTGGTCTGCGGGCATAGCCAGTCCGAGGCCGGAGGCCGGGAACAGGACCCCTGCAGCGGGACTTGGGGGGAGGGACGGAGGAGCCGAGGTCAGGAGGACGAGGGGTGAAGGAAGGTTAGGAAGGACCTGAGGGCAGAGATAGAGAAAAAAGACCGGGGCCGGGGTGGACCCGCCGCGCTCTGGCCCTCTCTTCTCCGCACCCCGGCCGTCCGGAGCCTCTCAGGGACGGCTGTTCTTAGGCCCTCCGACCTCCTGGGAAGACAGAAGCAACCGCCATCGCTTCGGTGGCGACCGAAGGGGGCGCAGAGTCCTTCTCAGCCGCTCCGGAGACTCGGGGGAGGGGGCCAGGGAGGCCGCCGCGCCCCGCCCCGTCCCAGGACCTCCCGCCCCGCCCCGGGCCGAGGGACGCGCCCATTGGCTGGCCGGGCTCCGCGAGCTTCTCCCATTGGCTGGCTGCGGTGAGGGGCATGCGGCCACCGTGGCGGGCTCGCAGTCGGAGGGCGGTGGACGGACAGATGGGCCGAGGGCTGCATGGGCTGCAAGCAGCGGGCATGGCGGGTGCGGGGTTGCGAGTGGCCGCTCGGCTCTGGCTGCCTTGCCGAGGCCACGGCAGGCCGCGAGCCGCCTCGTCTTCGCCTTCCTGCCCTGGCTGCGGGCCCCCGGGTCCCGGCTCCCACTGCCCCGGCGCTCCGCGCTCTGCACCCACCCCCGCGCCCGCAAGCGGTGCCGACCTCAGTGCGTACCTGTGGGCTCGTTACCAGGACATGCGGAGACTAGTGCACGGTGGGTGAGCCGTTTGGGACAGGCGCCAGGGGGTGGGCGGTCCCGCGCGGCTGCAGACGCGCGCCCCAGCGGCGGACAGACGGACCGAGCTCCAGGGCACCGCCCCCGAGCCGTCGAGGCGCCGCTCTTCGGGGGAAGCGCCCAGGTCGGGGTCGCCGAGGCTCCGAAGGCCGTGCGGCTCTTCAGGAGAGGCTCCAGCGGGTCGTCCTGGGGCATCTGGGGACGCCCGGAGGTGGGCAAGCGGGAAGATTGTTCTCCGGCTCCGTCTGCAGGACCTCGGGGTTCCTGAAGCGAGTGCCTGAATGCAGGGCACCGGCCGTCTTTCCCCCCGCCCCCCGATCCCGTCTGCCTGGAGGCCGCGGCGGAAGCACTCTTAACCCCTTGTTCTCCTAGGAGCCCTAGCTGGGGCCGCCATACCGGAGACAAAGCCAGCCGGCGGCGCTGGCCTAAGCGGACTCCTAGGGACTGGCCGACCTCAGCGGACACCGACTAGACTTTCACACACCTTTAGATTATGCCCTGGAGGTCCGGAGCACTCCGCCCAAAAGGGGAAGGCAATGGTTGGAGAAACGAGACCAAGTCGCCCCAGTCTCTTGGAATCCAGAAGGGTTGCTGCATTCCTGGCCAGGCCACTAAACCCCCTTTAGCCTTCTATCTCCCTCTGCAAAATGGACAGAGAAAGCCTGAAGCCCCCTCCCAGGGTGGGGCTGGCTGGGGCGCCCTGCTGAGGCCAGAGAGCTGAGAGTGCTGATATTTGTTCAGGTGTCCCCTGGGGCCCTGCCTCTGCTGCAGACAGATGTGGTTTGAGTCTTGGCCCTATCACTGACCAGCTGGGTGGCGCCCAGCAATCCTCCCTCTCAGATCATCAGTGTCTTAGGGCGTAAAACTCCCTAAGTTTTACAGGGGCCTCTGTCACAGGGTTTTGATGATGACTTGGAAAGAAGGGGCAGGGGAACTTTCAGAGGAGTGCCCAGGGGTGACAGGATTTTCATTGTCTGGTAAGACAGAGTGGCCTGTCTGGAAGATTCCACCCAATTGAATGGTGGATACCACTCCAGCTGTGTGGAGACCTGGGAGTGGTGGGTGAAC
Organism: Pteropus vampyrus; assembly: GCF_000151845.1. Taxonomy (NCBI): domain Eukaryota; kingdom Metazoa; phylum Chordata; class Mammalia; order Chiroptera; family Pteropodidae; genus Pteropus; species Pteropus vampyrus. The sequence goes on from NW_011889118.1 coordinate 2,005,548, forward strand.
CGGACTCACCTCTTGAGAAGCTGAAGGCAGAATAGTTAAGATCCCTGAGGAATGATGGTTGTAAAGCCCATGGGCTTCTATTGGGGTGCCACCCCCCACCCTCAGTGAAGGGAGCAAGCCTAGGATGCTATTTAAGGTGTCTTTGCTCTGGGCCTGGAGAAGACCTTCTGCAGAGCAACGTGAGAACCCTACCTCATAGGCGTGGGGGGAAGGACATAGGGCGGTCTCTTGGGCTTTGTCTTTCAGGGCCCATGTGGATTTTCAAATCTTCACAGAGACCCTTAAACTCCTCTTGATGTGAGAGGGGCAAAGTCATTTCCAAGATGCCAGGGTGAGTGCTAGGATGAGCCAGGCTTGAACCCCTGGATCCTAACTCTTCTCTTCTTACTGAGTTTCCTAGGGAAAATTCTTGGCATTAGGGTGTATGTTGGGCAAAACTTTGCCAGGGAGCCAGGCGCCTAGGCCAGCTCTTCTTCCTCTGACACCCATGCTTCAGCATGGTAACATCGGAAGGCTAAGCTGAGGGCCAGAGTGATTAAGGCAGGTGGGGTGACCAAATGCAAATCTCAACTCCATTGCCCACTGCTGGGTGGTTTGGAAAAAGTGACTTTACCTCCCTGAGCCCCACTTTCTTTCTCTGGAGGAAAGAGAATTAACTGCAACCACCTCACAAGATTGGAGTGAGCACTGAACAAGATGAGCTCCTAAGGCATCCAGCAAGTGTACCCAGCAGGAAGGGTGACACTCACAAATCAGTCTCATGGCTGCTATGGGGAGGGGTTGGCCTTGGAACCTGGATCCCTGAGCAGGCATGGGAACTAGAGGCAGAGGAGAAAGGAGGGTGAGGCCTAGGCAGCGAGACCAGTGAACATAGGCGGCCAGCCTGGGTGAGGGGCATATCTTCCTCACTGGCGCCATGTACCACAACAGCCCTATGGAAGGGATCAGGACCTCATGGCTCCAGAGTTATGATTTTTTCAGTCCAGAAATCGGGTCAGGAGGCCAGGCTCTGTGGGCTGCTTCCTCATCCTGCTTTGTTCCGGGGAGGATTGTCCATCCGTGGGAACATCTTCAAGGGCGGAGGTGATAGATTGGACTTGGCCGGAACTCTGTGCCAGCAAGAGACTACACCACCAAGCAGACCCCTCCACTCCTGGGGGCTACTGAACATTGTACCAAGAGTCACAGTTGGTACCCAGAAACTCAGGACCATGGGGAGGGGAAGGCCCAGGATCCTATTGACACCAGATGAGGGAATCTCAGAAGCAGCTTCCTAGAAGACTGAAATAGCTGTTTCTCACATGCATTCAAGTGAGAAGTGTTCTGTCTGCACCCACGAGTCATCATCAAAGCAGCTGCTCTGTGCCAGGCCTAGGTTGGCCTGGGGCAGCCAGAGGAACCAACCACACCTGTTCCCCCACCTACATCTTGAACTTGGATCCAAAGAAAAGGGGGTAGGGGCAGAGCCTATGTTCTAAAAGGGCCTTCAAGGCAAATGCTTGCAGCATGGGGGCTCATGGCCAGGGCTTCTGCTTCAGGGATCATGACTGCTTTGTGGCTGAGACGGGAATTCCCTAGAGGCTTGGGCTGTTTGCTTGAACTTCAGCCACAGGCCAGAGGTCTTAGAAAAGGAGCTCCTGCAAGGTGGTGCCCTATGCAACTAGTCCTGCCTGCTCCCCTCTCTACCTGAAATCCCTGCTCCTCAGGCAATACAGGGAATCCAGAACAGGGAGGTGACAGGCTCCAGAGGTGCATTTAATCGTACATTTGCCACAGGTGCAGAGTGGGAATACTGCACAGAGGACATTCCATATGACCCTTTTAGTAATTCTTTAGATTGGCACAATTTTTATTTCCTCTTTAGAAACAAGGAAACTGAGGCCCAAAAGGTGAGGTGACTTTCCTGAAGTCACAGCCATGAGAAGGAGGAATTGATCTGGTCTCTGACTTTAAAGCCCATGCCCTTTCCCCATCCACCTCCCCTACTGTACAGATGGGGAGAAACTGAGGCAGATAAGCCTGGGACCCCAGAGCCTACTCTGCGTGGTGTCCCACTGAGCCCCTCTGGAGTAGCCAGAGCCTTAGGGTAACTATGACCGCATCCTCAGAGGAGAGGTAATGGCCCAGAACCTAACATCACACGTCCGCCTGTCGTAATTAGCAATGTTCCCTGGCTAGAGGCAGCAAATGTTATTAAGTGAGCTGGCAGGCAACTGCAATCCAATTAAAGAGGCCTTGCTGTGAAGGCTACAGTAGGTGCTCAGTGCTAGGAGCCTGAGCAGTAGAGGGGATACTCAATACCCCGCACCGTGATAACGTTCCTAAGACCTAACCCCAGCTTCGGGCAAGGTGGAAAAGATTGGCACATAGCCTATGTTTGATAGGGCTTATGCGAGCCTGGAGGATGCTTGGGCTTGGTGCACCTCGTGGGCTACAGGTGATGCTGTAACCCAGGACCCACAGGTAGGAGCTCCAGCCATGAGTTTGGCCCATTGCCAGCTCTGCCTTACCCTAACCATGTGACCAAGGGCACATGACTTCTCTCTGAGCCTCAGTTTGATTATCTGCAGCATTGGGCTAAGACTGCACATCCTGGGGTGCTCTGTGAGCTCAGTAGGCATTTGCTGCTTCTGTGATCATTGTCTTTCTCATACTTGCATCTCCCTCTAGACCTCCTGCCCCCCGAGGTCTGCAGTCTCCTGAACCCAGCAGCCATCTATGCCAACAACGAGATCAGCCTGCATGATGTTGAGGTATATGGCTTTGACTACGACTACACACTGGCCCAGTATGCAGACTCACTGCACCCAGCGATCTTTAGTGCTGCCCGTGACATCCTTATTGAGCATTACAAGGTAAGGCAAGCTGGGCAGGGAACCCAGGCCCTCCAGGCTGGCTGGCTGGGAAGGTGGCTGAATTAATCCCCCAAGGCAGCTGCCCAGCCAGCAGGTCTGGCAGTGCCACTGGCTCAGGCCTGGCCCACTTTCCCCCAACAGTACCCAGAGGGTATTCGGAAGTATGACTACAACCCCAGCTTTGCCATTCGTGGCCTCCACTATGACATTCAGAAGGTGAGTGGCTAGACCACTGACTCCCTGCCCCCTCCTGACTAGATGTGTTTCAGGGCCACTTCCTTAGCACCCCTGTCCCCTATGGGGAGGACTCCTCATCTGTCTTCCACTTTGGCCTCAAAGCAGTAGCTTCCTCTTGGCGTGTACATGATCCCCTTGATACCATTCAATTGGGGCTGGAAGAGGCTGGCTCATGGCCAATGGCAAACTCCTTTCTCATCGCCTGTCCCACTCCCCTGGTGCCCCCAGAGCCTTCTGATGAAGATTGACGCTTTTCATTATGTGCAACTGGGGACAGCCTACAGGTCAGCCTACCCTGACCCCACAGCAGCCCACTCCAGGTCCATGTTGTCCTTCCTAACCTCACTGTCCCCTGCCCTATGGGGCATGGGATCAGGACCACTTTGGATCGATGATGTCTGTGTGCCCACCCAGGGGCCTGCAGCCTGTGCCAGATGAGGAGGTGATCGACCTGTATGGGGGAACCCAGCACATTCCACTGTACCAGATGAGTGGCTTCTATGGCAAGGTACTCACTGCTGCTGCTGCCCAGGGAAGCCCCTGGGAGGCTGTGCCCACACCCCAGTAGGCCAGCCCTGACCCACAGGCTGCACCCCTCTACCAGTATCGTCAGGTAGATTTGGAGCCCTTTGTCTCCAGAGCTGGGGGTTGTGGGGCTGAAGGGGTTGCTGAGTTGGTGGCTCCCTCCCCAGGGTCCCTCCATCAAGCAGTTCATGGATATCTTCTCACTGCCGGAGATGGCACTGCTCTCCTGTGTGGTGGATCACTTCTTGGGCCATGGCCTGGAGTTTGACCAAGCACACCTCTACAAGGACGTGACGGTGAGAATGCTGGGCCTGCTTGGGGTGGCAGAGAGGGCGAAGTCCAGTCACAGCAGACCAGGCCATCCTGGCCCCACTGCACCCTCACTGTCCCTCCCCTGCCCCCAGGACGCAATTCGAGACGTGCATGTGAAAGGCCTCATGTACCAGTGGATCGAGCAGGACATGGGTAAGGGTGGACAGTAGCTGCTGCGGCATGCCCGGGCAGGGTGTGGGGTGGTTCTCACAGAGCCATCTCCTCCTGTTAGAGAAGTACATCCTGAGAGGGGATGAGACGTTTGCTGTCCTGAGCCGCCTGGTGGACCATGGGAAACAGCTGTTCCTTATCACCAACAGTCCTTTCAGTTTCGTGTGAGCATTGCTCCCCCGTGGGAGGAGGGAGCAGGGTGGGGGCCAGGTAGGAGTGGGCAGGCCTGAGCCTCCCTCAGACCGCCTGCCACTCATCCCATCTCTGCCCAGGGACAAGGGGATGCGGCATATGGTGGGTCCCGACTGGCGCCAACTCTTCGATGTGGTCATTGTCCAGGCAGACAAGCCCAGCTTCTTCACCGACCCACGCAAGTATGGGCCTGGCAGGGTTGATGGGGCCAGGAAACGGGGACTGGCCTCTGCTCACCACTCAGTATGCTTGGGGTGGAGACATCCCCTTGCTGGCGTGTGGCTCACCTGAGTAGGTGGGCCTTTGCAGAGTGGGGTAGTGCCTGGCTTGTGGTCCTGCCACAGACTGGAAATCAAGGCCTGTACCCCCCACCCCGCCCTAGGCCTTTCAGAAAACTTGATGAGAAGGGCTCCCTCCAGTGGGACCGTATCACCCGCCTGGAAAAGGGCAAGATTTATCGGCAGGTGAGGACCATGTAGTTGGGAGGAGCACCTGGTGGGGGCCACAGGGCTAACCAAAGCCCCAGGTAGAGGGGGCAGTGGCATGGCCTTCTGGACCCTGACCAGCCACCACACATCTACCATGTGTCTGTCCCCTTGCACCATAGGCCTGCATCTGGGGCACCAGGGAATGGCATTCAGGGCACAGGCCTGGGGAGTATCTAGGGCTTAGCTTCTGGGTCAAGTTGCCTGCATTTGAATTCTAACTACACTTCTTGATATCAGAGAGGGTGTCTGGCCAAATTATTTGGCCTCTCTGTGCCTTGCTTTCCTCATCTGTAAAAGATATAATACTTGAGTTGTGGTGGCAAGGCCTTAGACTGGCTGGGCATTTGCTAAGTGCCCAGTAAATGCCACTGTTATTACTTAGGGCTGAGCACTCTGCTACAGCTAGACACGCCTGGTCGGGGTCCCTGAGTTGGGCTGGTGTGGGTAGCCCACAGTCGTCTAGGGAGATTCCCTTTCCTGGCTGGCTAGAAAGATGAGAAGGGGCATGGTGTGGGCATGGGTTTGGTTGGTGGGGTGGCTCTGAGCATTTGGCCCTGGATGGAATGCGGAAATCCTGGCTGAGCTGGTGAGCTGGGCTTCTTGGGGGCAGGGAATCCAGAAGCTGGGGGAGGGAGGAAGTCAGTGGTTGGAGCAGCTTCAAGGTACCCAGTATGAACGCCCAGCCTGCAGGCAGTACTCAACACCCCTGCCCACTGCTCAGCCTCCCTGTTGGCCCCCAACTATCCAGCCTCCTCCCTGGGGTGCAGGCTCTTCCCCTCAGCTCTGAGGGTGATGACCTCCTTTGTCTGGGCACTTGGCTAAGCCTGAGTGTGCGTGTATGTGTGTGGGGGATCCTACCAGGTTCTCATCTTTCTTTGCTCTCTCCGCCTCTTCCCTCCCTCTCTCCTATTGCTGGAACCTCAGACTATCCTTGCTGACTCAGCACCTGCACCTCAAGATTCTTTTGATTCATTCAAGGCACAACCTCTCTGCCCATCATATCTCCCTCTTCAGAGGGGTTCCCTGCTCCTCAGCCTCTCCACTCAAGTTTATTTCAACAGCGAAGTCTTTCACAACCATTTGTACCTCCATGACTTTCATCTCCCGCGGCCTCTCACGTGCACGAGCTTCTCTAGTAACTCCTTTTTGCTGACTCTCAGTTCTCAGCTGGGGTGTAGGCTCCTGCCCTGTGGCTGTTGCACTTCCTGCTCGGCCCCTCTCCCCCAATTTCTGCTCTCCTACAAGCTTCTTCTGCTGTGTTTGAGCCTGGCTGAGTGTTTTCATCTTTTCTCTGACTTTGGAGCAAGAAGGGCAGACGGCCTCACAGTGAGGTCTGCCATTGGTCTGCTGGGTCCCTCTGGGCTCAGGCTGGAGAGGCTAGGAAGACTTCAGAGCTGTGAGGCTGCTGCTGCAGTTCGTTTCCCACAAACTGGACTTAGTCCCTAGCCTGGGGCGGGTGTGAGGCCACAAGGCAGGGAGACCCCAGGGGTGCAGGGCACCATGCCAGGCCTATAAGAGACCTTCCTGCAGCAGGCAGACCCCCTTTCTGAGCATGAGAGGGAAGTAACAAGAGCCAGAGCCAAGAGGGGACAGCGAGGCCGCGGGAAAGGGCAGCCCAGCATCCGGCTAGAGGGACCTTGCTGCCTCTGGGGATTCGGGAGGACGGGTAGAGAGCCAGGCATGCTTCTGGCAGCCCCATGGGAGCCCTTTTGGCACACTGGTCTCAGCAGTGTTCCCCCACATCCTCCCAGGGAAACCTGTTTGATTTCCTGCGTCTGACAGAATGGCGCGGCCCCCGTGTGCTCTACTTTGGAGACCACCTCTACAGTGACCTGGCGGTGAGGAGGGCAAGACTGGGCCACAGGGGAAGCGGAGGGAGCCCCCTAGCTGGTGCTGAGCCCTGTCCTCTGCCCTGCCCCCCAGGATCTTATGCTGCGGCATGGCTGGCGCACAGGCGCCATCATCCCCGAGCTAGAGCGTGAGATCCGCATCATTAACACGGAGCAATACATGCACTCGTTGACGTGGCAGCAGGCACTCACGGGACTGCTGGAGCGCATGCAGGTGCGGAGGCGGGGGTGGCTGGGATGTCCTGGGGGAGGGACAGGGCCTGCTGCCTGGTCACATACCCAACATACACTTCGTCTCCCCCAGACCTACCAGGACGCCGAATCAAGGCAGGTGCTGGCTGCCTGGATGAAAGAGCGGCAGGAGCTGAGGTGAGCAGGGCAGGGCCAGGGCAGGAATCTTGGGCCCAGCCCCATCCTGTGCGGCCCCTCAAGTACCCCGTGTCACCTTCCCCAGGTGCATCACCAAGGCCCTGTTCAACGCTCAGTTTGGGAGCATCTTCCGCACCTTCCACAACCCCACCTACTTCTCTCGGCGTCTTGTGCGTTTCTCCGACCTCTACATGGCCTCCCTCAGCTGCTTGCTCAACTACCGCGTGGACTTCACCTTCTACCCACGCCGTACACCCCTGCAGCACGAGGCACCCCTCTGGATGGACCAGCTCTGCACTGGCTGCATGAAGACACCCTTCCTCAGTGACATGGCCCACATCCGCTGAGAGCAACTTTATTGTCCAGAACAGGCCCCTGTCCCCCCTGCCCCGCCAACTCTGGGCATCTGTCCAGACAGTCAGTAAAGTGGTTGCCCTCCTGCTCGAGCCTCTGCTTCAGCCCCAGGCGTGTCACTTGACCGCAAGGATCCTCTGGGTGTCAGGGAAGTCCTCCAGAAGTGAGTCCTGTGGGGAGGATCATGTGTAGCTGGGCTGAGACCAGGCCCTGGGCCCATTCCCACACCCCCCTGCCCCTATACTCACATCGAAGGGCTCACAAAAGGTGTCATGGCTGCCAAAGACTGGGTTGGGGACAGAGACCAGGGCTGGGCTGGTCCCTTCCTGCCATGGGGAGAAGTCATCATCAGCATCATCTTCTGCCTGAGAAGAGAAGTGAGTGGTTAGGGGCCTTCGGCAAGACTGATGGACTCCACCCTACCCCTAACCCAACCCTACCTGGAAAGCAGAAAAGCCAAAGCCTGTGGCCTTGGCTCGAGCACGGAGGTAGATGGCTCCAGCCACCAGGCCCAGCAGTGTTCCAGTGGCTACCACAGCCCCAACACCTGTTGCCACGGATGGGGCCTCAGGTGCCACCACTGCCCGCTACAAACAAGGAGAGCATCAAGGACCTAGTTGGAGCTGTCCCCTGACCCCTTGCAGCTCTGCCTGTCCCCCACCTACTCACAGGCTGTGGGGGTGCCAGGAGGGGGCTGGCCAGAGCATGGATGATGCCATTGAAGGCCATGATGTCCCACACGATGACATGACTAACCACAACTGCCCCTGGGTCCTGTAGGGAGACCAGAGTCAGGCCCAGTGGTGAGTGAGGGCCAGGGCCGGCAGGGAAGGGGCAGTGACCAGACTTACCACAGGAGCCCAAGAACTGTTGCCTGTGCCCACATCATTGATGACAAGGCTGACGCCTGAGTGGGAGGGGAGCAAAGTACCCTGGCTGATGTTGGTTCTCAGGAAGGTAGTGTTGGAGGCATGTAGCTCCAGGTCTGGGCCACCCAGCGTCTGTGGGCAAAGCAAAGGCCCTGTTGGCCCGGGCCAGCCAGAGGGAGCAGGATCAGGCCATACCCCTGCTAGTTACCATGTTGTCCACAAAGCCTTCGTTGACAGGAACAAAGAGTGTCTTGTAGGTGAGCTCATCGTCCAGGAAATCCAAGAAGTCAAGACCTCGGGGAGTGGCATTGGCATAACCCAGCAGCATCTGGGAGGGTGGCAAGACAGGGCTGTGAGTGGACTCCCTCCCCAGGGATCCCAGCTACCCTACACCCCTTGGCCCCCTGCATACCCCGTAGAAGGTGGAGAAGTTGGTGGTGGCAGCTAGTACATCAAGCAGCTTCCCATTGCACGTGCTGGTCCCATCACCCACAAAGCCATCACGGCATCTACAGGCCACGTCTGTGGGAAAGAGGGTTCGATAGGTTGGTGGATTGGTGGGAAGGGGCAGAACTAGAGAGTGAAACGTGGTTGGGGTGGCTGCACCTTGCACACGGTAACAGTAGGCATCCCAGCGCTCTGACAGATTCTTCCGGGTCCCTAGGCTGACTACGCCCACTTGACCATCACCACAGTCTGCCGCAGGGAAGACGACAGGGTGGGCAGCCGAGCCGTTGGCCAGCCAGCCCACAAGGCACAGGTGGAAGCCCAGCTGTAAGGACAGGAGGGGATGCTGAGACCCAAGGCCCAACTTGAAGGGCTCCTACAGGCCTGGCTCCATGTTCCTGGGCCCCACGCACCTGCTGGGCAGCAGAGAGCTGAGTGACAGAAGCAAGGACAGCTCCCTGAGCTCCACATGCTGCCTCAGCCTCTGAGAAGTTAAGACCATAAGAGCTACTGGTGGCCTGGAGGTGAAAGACACCAGCCCGTTTCTCTGCAGAAGGGAGGGATGAATGGTCAGCCAGAGACACTGAGGTGAGGCAAGGGCACTAGGAGGAGGAGGCAGGGAAGCATACCCTGGAAGTGCAAGTCAGTGCACACGGCATCCATGTGACAGGGTGGGGGCTGGCCTAGACAGCGGTCCACAGGTGGCTCAGGCTCTTCCAGACACTGCAGTCCGTCACCCACATAGCCCGCATGGCACACACAGCGCCGTGTGTTCTGGGGCAGGAGAGCAGGCAGGAACCCTTCAGGGACTGGGGAATTTACTCTGGGGCTTCCCTACCCAGCTGCTTGGCTCCTCTCCTGCTCACCGGGCCAGTGCTCAGGCAGTCGGCATGCTCGCTGCAGCCCCCACGGTGGCTGTCTTCACAGGGGTTGCGGGCTCTGCAGCTCCAGCCATCACCCTCATAGTCTGGCAGGCAGGCGCAGGTGACCACTGTGCCTACCTGACTGCAGTTGGCATGCTCACTGCAGCCGCCACGCCCATCCTGGCACAGGTCTGACACTGAGGGCAGGGAGAGAGTGCTTGGACCAGGTGGCAGGAGGGGAATGGGGCCTCCCACCTCACGTCCCCACCCACCTGCTCACCTGTGCACATGCGTCCGTCCCCTTCATAGCCCAGGCTGCACTCACAACTGTTGCCCGCACGGCATACTGCCTGGGGTGCGCAGGGTGGCGCACACACAGGCTGCAGCTCTGTTCCCCAGGGCCCACCCCACATATCCAGGTTAGTAGCTGTCCTCCTGGATGCCCCCAGGTCCCCTCCCACCTACCCTCGGTCCCTCTATCTGCATGTACAGTTGGCCATGCGCTGGTGTGTCCATGGTGGGCACAAGGACAAGGGCCACTCACCCAGCTGCACCTCACAGCGTGGCCCAGTCCAGCCCTCATCACAGAAGCAAGAGCCAGAACCCCCAAGGCCCTCATCACAGTGGCCATGAAAGGTGCAGCGGCAGGCTGGAGAGTGGGACAGGCAGGAGGATGGAGTTAGCACACAGGCCAAGGGAATCAGGGGGTAGGGTGGGGCAGGGCGGGGAAGGACAGCGCACCTTGGCAATGGGGCCCAAAGGCTCCTGGGGCGCAGAGTTCACAGGCTGTCCCAGCAAACCCCAAACGGCACCTACACTGCCCACTGCCACTCATGCCGTCCATGCACACGCCATGGTCACTACAGGGGTGGCTGGCACCCCCAGGACAAGCTAGGAGATAGAGTAGGAGAAGTGAGGTGGGGGCCAGGGCTCTCATCAGGATTCCCCACTCATGCATCTCCAGCCCAGCCACACACCGTCCATCCTCCACGCATTGGCAGCCCAGGATCTTCCAGAAACAACAACCCACCCATGTCTCCATGCTACTGAGAATGCTCCAGGCTCCCATGATCTGGAGAACACCCAGACCCCACCCCCAGCACACCCTGCCAAGTTCTGCACCATCTACACAGCCACTCCACCTCTTAGAGCATTCTCTCCTGGTAAAATCCACTCACCACCCCCCAGACCCACCTGGCTCCTGAGTTTTCCAACACCCCTCAGAAATAATAGCCAGAGCTTGCCCTGGGCTATCTTGGATGCTCACCTCGGCACTCACTGCCATAGTGACCAGGGCAACAGCTGGGCTTCCAGGTCGTAGTGACACAGTTGCGGTGGCATCCCCTTCCCAGACCTTGGGGCTGGCCCCAAATGCTGCGCAGTGCCAAGGAGCGCAGTGGAGGGGATGTCCAGAACTTTGAGTAGTAGCGCCAGCAGGCCTGGGGGCTACCCTGGGCCAAGAGGAGCCGGGCTGCAAACTGCCTGAGCTTGGTGGTCCCTGGGCCCTACCCAAACCCCCACCCAGCTCCCAGCCCCTTACCTGCTCCTGTGAGCCCTCAGGACAGGGAGGTTCCCGCCCACAGATGCTGCAAATTTTCTGGAAGGAATAGAGGCCAACACAGCAAGGTCAGGTGAATGGGCAGTACAGGTGGGCTTGGGCTCCTGCCCATCCACCCCTAGCCTCCCTCACCAGCCACAGTGGCCGAGTCTCAAAGCGGTCACAACGGGCACCAAGGCCAGGTGGTTCCAGCAGCTGGTCGATGCCGTAGGCCAGGCCACCCTCAAAGGGCAGGTGCCGCTGCACAATATGGGCGTCATCCTCACCCACTATGAGTTCGCCCTGCAGGTTGAGGATATGGGGCATGTGGGGGTCCACAGTTGTGCTGCGGCCCCTCCCATGCCAGGACCCCTGCCTCCTTCCCTCATTCAAGCTTTCTCTCCAGACTTACTGGCCGGGCAGGGCTACAGGAGAAAGAGATGGGAGTCCCATGCATGGTGCGGAGCGGTCCCAGGTTGGGCAGGTCAGATGCCAAGGCCTGAGCAGATGGAGCCATGGTTGGAGCTGGGTAGGCAGGCTGCCATTGGCAGGCAGTGGGGACCAAGGTCTAGGGGTGTACCCACCTCGATGTTGCGGATCACATGGCCCCGCAGAATGGCTGCCAGCTTGTCACGGTGGTCCTCATGGTACAGCCAGGCCTGGCGATCAGGTGGCAAGGCTCGCAGGGCAGAGTCTGTGGGCCACAGCATTGTGAAGGGTCTGTGGGACACATCTCGAAGCAGGGGCAGGAGACCAGCCATCTGGGGAGGAGAAGCAGAGGTATGGTAATCACAGACTAGTCGGAGCCTGGTGGGCAGAAGTAGCGGGCTAAACCCAGAGATGAGGAAGGGGTTCCGGGGACCAAGGTAGCCTTTTCACCAGCCACACTCTTCTGCCATCCCAGGCCGGTATTATACATGGACATACATGCAGGCTAAAGCTTGACCGTTGTCTGGTATGCAGGCACATATAGCATGCCCTTGTGCTCCTCCTGGGAAGCTCATGCACAATGGCGTCACCTCTGCACAGATGTGCTCAATCACATAAAGGACAGGTTTGCCCATAGATGGGGGTGTGCACAGACAGGGGAGCGTACACACAGTTGCACACACATTTGACAGTCACTCACATATATACATATGCACATATGCTCACACTGACAGATCCACACATGGGAGCAGTACCTTCACAAGGCTACTGAAAATCTTGTAACCGAAGCTATCCGCAGCAGCGGTGACATTTCTCTAGGGAAAGGCGCTGGTGAGCAGTGAGGTCAGTCGGGGAGAAACGATCCCAAGCCCCCAGCCACCTGTCTTCGGGCTCCCAGGCCCATGCCCAGGGCATACCCGTGGGGTTGGGGCAGCCTCAGGCTCCCAGTGTAGCACGTCGGGCGGCAGCAAGACACGGTCAATGAAGTGCAGGATGCCATTCACCGCCTGGTGGTCACTGCTCACCACTCGTGCGAAGTCATTGAGATATATGCTGCCCTTGGGGGCAAGGCACGGGCACATGGGGGTGGAGCCGGGACTGAATGAAGCGGATCAGTGGGGTGGGTGGGGCCTGAGGTAGGGGTGGAGCCTGGGCTGGGCAAGTCTTGAGTGGGGTGAAGACAGCAGGTCTCACCTCCCTCCCAGGGAAATAGCTGCGGGCCAAGTGGGAGCGGGGAGCGGGGCACCAGCATAGGGCCAGGCTCAGAAGTCTTGAGCCCGGAAACAGGTTCATGGTAGTGGGTGGAGTCCGGGGCAGGACTCTACTGGGTCTCACTGAAGCCCGCCCGGGCCCAGGAGAAGTGAGAGGGTCTTAAACACATGGGGACAGGGCACAGGAGTGCAGGGGCGGGGGCTTAGCTGCAGAGTCCTGGGTCTGTGGACCACCCATGTCAGAGACCCGGCTTGGGCTCACCTCCCTCTCGCTGAAGCGCAGCGGGTGCCCTGAGAGCGTCGTAACATAGCCCTCCTCTAGCAGATCCTGGCTCCGCAGCTGCCGGCAGCCGACAACGTGGTAGCGAAACACGAGCTGGCTATGGGCTCGAATCCGGGCCAGCTCATCCTGGAGAGGAAATCGTGAGGGTAGAAGGGTAGGAAGTCGTGAGGGTCCCTGACTGTGCCTTCACCTACCCCTACGCTATGCTCATCCCTCCCCTTGCTCCTGGGGTTTGCGTTACCTGCGACAGGTTGGTCATTAGATCCGCGTGTGGCACGAAGATTGTGAAAGGCCCTTTGCCCTTGAGCTCATTGTATTTCTGGAGAGGGGAGGGAGAACAGCTTGAGTGGAAGAGGGCAACGTGGGACCAACTCGGGGCTTCCATGGATCTTCTGTGGAAAGACTCAGACTCTGAGAAACCAGACTGTTCAACGCCCTCACCAAATGAGAACATGAATGCCCACAGAGAAGTAGGACCTGCAGGTCAAAGAAGCCCAAGCAGGACCTAGGAAATGGAGGCCAGCTGGTCACTCACCAGGAGGTGGAGGCTGAAGAATGAGGCATGCCTGTCCCGAAGGAGCTCCTGGGGGGGCGAGGATCAGCTCAGATTTTGGGTGGCCCCCATTCAGGGCCTGGTGCCCGGCCCAGCGCCTGCGGCCCAAGGTCTGGCCAAGGCAGAGATGAGGAAAGGAAAGCCAGGGGGTTCTGAGCTGGGGTCAGGATTAGTTTCATGAATCAAAACTGGGTCAGGCCCAGGTGGAGTCAGGGGTCAGGGTCAGGAAATCTGGAGTCTTAACCATGGATCAGGCCTAAAGGGGGGCATAGCCAAGGTTGGGTCAGGGGTATGACTTGGGCATCATTACCAGGCTGACTCTAGCACGGCAGGTGAAACCATCACCCACAGTGTGGGCTGCATCACAGGTGCACATCCTCTGGCCATCCCCTGTGCTTTTGCACACAGCATAGGGGCTGCAGCCTCCATTACTCTGAGGCAGGGATAAGAGAGAGAGGCATCAGTGGCTCCCAGGACTTCTCTGTCCCAACCAGCCCTGGGGAAGGGCCATGAAGGTTCCTGTCCAAACCTCCAAAGCCCTGTTTCCTACTGATCAGACTTGAGCTTGTGGGAAGGGTGGCTCTCCCTTCAGAGGCCCTTAAAACCCTGCTGGGGGCAAAGAAAACTGTTTCTAGCCTTAGTCTCCTCCCCCTGTAAAATGAGATGGGCCTGGGGGCCTAACCTGGGAGCAAGGGTCCAGGAGATCGCAGGTCCGGATGCCATCCCCGCTATAACCCTCGCGGCAGCTGCAGGAGACCTGTCCCAAATCCTGGTCAGTGGGGCTGCTGGAACCCAAGAGGGGACCAGCGCCCTGGACAGAAGGAGCACCCCCAAGCCTTGTCTGGGGGGCCCCACCCTATGGGGGAATGGCACAGCCCCAGTGTCCAACCCTGTTGTGCTGACCTGCTGGGGGCCTGTGGGGATACATTCGGCATGCACGTGGCAGCCCCCGTGGCGAATGAGACAGCCGTTAGCTTCTGGGGGAAAAGACACTAGGATGAGGGGCGCCCTAGGCAGCCCCTCCATTCATCTGTCAGTCCAGGGTCTCATCCCCGGCTCTCAGCACCCTCAGGCCTCACACCCCTGTGTGCCCCCGAGCTGTTCCTACTCTAACTCAGACCACTGAAACTAGACACCTAGCCCTGTATGCACCCGGAAGGGATCCCAGCTTCACCCTGGCACAGCTCCCCATCGCCTGTGTAGCCGTCCTTGCAGGTGCATGTCCGCTGCCCAGGTGCCACCTTGGTGCAGTTGGCGTAGGGGGAGCAGCCTCCATGGTCATGGGCACAGGGGTCCACTTCTAAGGGCAGATGATCCCAGAGAGTTGTGAGGAGCAGGCAAGAGGACCGAGTGGAGACGGGGAAGGGGGGCGTGGGGGAAAGGAAAAGGGCAGAGGGATGGCTAAGACCAGAGATGGGACAGGGAAAGGGACTGGATCTAGAGGGAGTGGAGAGGACTCTGCAGGGAAAGCCACCCCCAAATTTCAGAGAGAGCCCGAGGCATCGGTATAGCTGGACCTGAACAATAGGTGCCGTTGCCTGAGTACCCTGCGGCACAGATGCAGACAGGGACTGCTGCCGATTCCTGTACACAGCTGGGAGGGATGGCAACAGTCAGCCTATGCCCCCCAGCTCCTGCCTTGACCCCAGTCCCCCCCACCCACTTGCCCATCTGCTTTAGGACCGGCTCACTCACTTGGCATTGGGGTCACACTTCTCTGGGCAGTGAGGGCCAGTGATTTCTGGGGGGTAGGAAGATGGGATGGTTCTGGTCATTCAGACCCAGGAACCACCTCCCAGGGAGCGCCTGCCTCCCCTTTGGAGCTACTCACTCTGGTCACAGCGGAGGCCCTGCCAGCCCACATTACAGACACAGCTTCCGTCCCCTTGCAGCCCCTCCTGGCATAGCCCATGGGCACAGTCACACACTGAGGGCAGACAGGGGAAGATGGGAATTACGCATTGCCTCCGTCCTGCCTTTGCCGGGGTATCACTATGACTGCCGTCCTCTGCCAGGTTGCCCACCATTCCTGCCCCCTCCCCATCCTCACCTCCGGTGCAGTTGGGCCCGTAGCGGCCCAGCTCACACATCTCACAGGCTGTTCCGTGAAAGCCCTCATGGCAGCGGCACTCCCCATTGCCCAGGAGCCTGTCCTGGCACTGTCCATGGCCCGAACACACCCCACCCAAACCCCCCGGGCATGGCTCACACAGTGTGCCGAAGAAACCGGGGCAGCAGTCAGGTACCTGCGGGAGGGAATGCAAGGAGAAGCCCAGCACAGGCCGGGACAGATGTCAAGGGAAAGCAAAATGTCAAGAAGGGTGAGAGTATCTGGGGCCGCAAAGCCACAGAACAAAGCAAGTTGGACCCAGGGAAATGGAGACTGCTCTCCACAACCCTCCCCACAGACCCCACAGTGAGGGGCACAGCTGGATCCAGTTGCTGCCCCTGGGCTTGGCTGATGGTGTCATCTCTGGGCCTTTCTTCTCCCCAGCCCCTCTTTCTGAGGGTTTGGCCATAGGAACAAATACTGGCCCCTCTGACTTCAGCCCTCTCTCCTTTGCCCTTCTTCTGGCCCTTGCTTCACTGGCCTCAGCCAAGTCCCAGCCCTGCCTCTGCCCTTGAAATCTAATCCAGGCTCCTCCTCTGGGCCCCCACTGCCATCTCCTTCTCTCTGGTTGAAGATCTGGGGATGAGGAAGTTCAGGGCAAACCTGGATTTTCTTGGCACACGTGTAAGAACAGCCCCGGGAAAAGGAATAGCCAGATCGGTAGACACAGCTCTTCTTGGGGGTGTTCTGGAAATGGGGACAGGCAGGAGACAGACAGACAAACTAGGTATCAGTGGGTGACACAGGCAAGCAGGATAGCAGAAGGGACAGGGAGAGGCTGAGACAAATAAACCTGATGAGGAGAGGGAGGGCAGGATCTTGGCCTGGGCCTCAGGGTCCCAGGCCTTTGGGGGCAAATCTGAGTGAGGCCTGCTCCGGGCAGACCTGGGCCCAGGCCTCCTGGCCACCATCAGGGAAGGTGAGCAGCCCATGCCATTCTAGTTCCCCAAGCCTGGGCAAGCAGAGCTGGGTCCCAGGGATTGGACACCTCAAGAGAACTGAGAGCAAATGAAATAGGGATGGAATTGTGCCAAGCCCAGTCTCACCTCCAGCTGGAAGCCCTGAGTGCAGCGGAATTTCCGGGTGCAATTTATACATTTTTCCTAGGGGGAGGAAGGGCAGAGAGTCAGGTGCTCCTGGGGAGGGGGCCAGCAAACCCGCCTTCCTTCCTCCAGGGCAGGCTGACAGCTCTCCCACCCCTGACAAAGTGCCCGACCCCGCCAGCAAGCGCCTCCCAGCTCTGAGCTCCGCAGCTGCCCTCCTCTAGCCCAGCCTCTCACCCGCAGAGCCTCTGCGTGGCTGTGTAGGCAGCGGCTTGAGCCCACCGTCAGGATCCCCGAAAGACCAAACAGTGAGCGGCCAGGGGCCTGCAGCACAGGGCCTTCCAGTGGCACATGGTTCACTTCAGGCTGAGGAGTGGGGCAGGAAGCTGAACCCAGCTCACACCGACCAACCCTCACCCTGGGGGTTACAAGCCAGGGAGGGCCTCAGGGCTGGGACCATCTCCATGGATGGGGGTCTCCCAGGCCGGGCAGTCCCTGGATCAGAGGTTGGAGGCTCCCAGCAGGAAGAACTCCAAAGGGGATGGGCCTTCAAGAGTGGAGTGCCTAGGGGAGGGTCTTGTCCCCACAAACCTGGCCACTATGGTTGTAGAAGACAAGCCAGTGGGCGGGGCCCAGGAGGGAGTTTCGGTGTCCACCCCTCCGCAGGGCTTCCATGGAGAGTGCCTCCCCCAGGACCACATGATGTCGCACTATGTCCGCATCCTGAGGGGAAGGAGAAGCTCAGGGGCTCCAGGACTATCAGGTGCCCTGGATAGTGGTGTTCCTCCCACTGCGTCTCTTTGCCAAGGGATAGGAGGCTCACCCTCTGAGCCTTCGCCCTTGCCCCTCGGTCACCCCTGTCCCAGTGACCTCACCAGGCTGCTGCTGTTGCCCTGGGCCTCCAGAGAGCGGTTTGTGGGCACGAAGATGGTGTAGGCAGTGGCAGCCTCAATCTGGGGCACCAGACCGTGGTGCTAGGGACAGGGGGCCGGGATCAGAGATGGGCATAATTGCCCTCGGTCCTAACCCTGGGAGCCAGCCAGCGACCTCCGCACACGGTGGTGGAGTGCCCCTGGCTGAGCACCCCGCTCTCTTGCCCTTACCTGCAGCAGTTCCCGGAAGAGGCGGAAAGCAGGCACTGAGTCCAGCTGCTGCAGCAACCCCTGCTCACCCAGTACATCCTCTCTTGGAGGCAGCAGGACCTGGCGAAGAGTATGGGGGCTGGTCAGTATGTCACTGCTTCTTGGCTGCATAGAAGGTTCCCTGCACACACTCCCTTCCAGCCATACCTGGCTGAGGACATGTAGGACACCATTGGTGGCAAGGAGGTCAGCCACGTCCACGCTGGCGTTCTGCACCCAGACCCTCTGGAAGACAATAGGCAGAGCTCAGCTACAAGTGGGCACAGGTAGACACTTAAGAGTGGGTGTGACAGCAACAGAGAGGCTGCTGGGTGTCCAGGTACCCACGGATGACCTCTAGCCTGGCCCAGACATACTCAGACTCAGGACCTACCAGATGGGTATGTATACCCTCAGCAGGGCCCATGCATGAGAGGGACAGTATGCACACGCAGACAGAGATGGGCAGGCAACTCTTGGCGGGACAGTCACTGCTACCCCAAAGACCAGCACAGCAGCAAAAGTGTCCCGGGCACACCCTCTGAGCAGGGGGAAGGGATCCCAATCTCAACCCTTGGGGGCCTCAGTCCAGGAAGCCTACAGCCACTCAAGTTTCCTCCTATGCCCTGCACGGTTCCTTCTACCCAGAGTTTACCGCATACCCCACTGATATTGCGAATTTCCCAGCGTGTGGTGGGGCTCAGCGTGGCCACCTCCTGCCCGCCCAGCTGGGCCAACTCCTCCTCAGAAAGGGCGACCTGAAGAAAATGAGCCCTAAGGGGGCACAGTTGGGGGGTACCATGGAACCAGGTTAGTTTAACCTACAGAGACCTCTGAGACTGAGCTCCATCCCCAAAGGTAGACACATGCCAGGCTGAGAACATCTGGGGAAGGGCTGGGTCTTGCACAAAAGCCCCCTCCCAGAGCCTGGCCCTGCCTGCCCACCTGACCAGGTGTGGCAGCATCCTTGGCTGCAGCCAGAAGGCCTGGTCCTCGGGGCTCAGCCTACGGATGGCAGACTCAGAGGGCACCAGGACTGTGACTCGGCTGTTGGCAGGAAGAGTGATGCTGGCTCTCTGTGTGTGAGGTGTGCAGAGGGACAGGAGGAAGATGAAGGCAGCCGCCATCTTAAGATTACCTGCTCCCAGCCTCTAGGCCCGCCCCCACCTCCAGCGAATAGAGATGTTATGTGGCACCCCTGTATTCAGGGAGACCTCCTGGATTTGAGCCCCAATCCCAGCATTCTGCCCTGTGCTACCTTGATCCACTGGTAGAAGATGGAGAAGTGGGCATTTGCCTCCAGCTCCTAAGGGAAGAGAAAGAGCCGAGATCATGGGCTTAAGGACAAACCAGAGCCTCCCCTCCCCCCCAGGGCCCTGAGTACTGCCCCTTCCCACCTGAGGTTCATAGAGAACCCCTTCCCAAGCTCAGGGAACCACTCACCTGGAAGACGTCTCCATAGCAGCTGAAGCCATCACCCCCATAGCCAGGGGGGCATGTGCAGACCCGCTGACCTCCCCCTACTGCCTTGCAGGTGGCCTGGGGTGAAGGTGGGACAGAGAGACATGTCCCTTCATTCAGCACCCATATGGAGAGCTGGATAACACCCATTCTCCATCTCTCTATCCACCCTTATCACACCCCCTCCTTCTGTCTGTCCACCTGTCACCACTCTTTCTCACTCCTTCCATTCAATCTGCATTCATGTTGGTCCTTTGGAGTGCCTGGCCCTGCCTTCCAGGATCACTGAGAATGTGACATGAGTTACCCACCCCATTGTGACAGATGGGTCACAGAAGCCCAGATCTGTGGGAGCACCCAGGAGGCCCTGGACCCTCAAAAGAGGCCTGAGTTGAGAGCAGGAGGAGCTAGCCAGGCCAAAGGTGTGGTGCAGGAAGCCCTCCAGAATACCTGAGCAGAGATGTGGTGACGTTAGAGCAGAATGAGGTCGGGGGACAACAAGAAGCTCAGAGTGGCCTTGCGGAAGAGAATGGAATGGGGGCAGCGGGGGCCAGGGCGAAGGGAGGAGTCTAGGCTGGGGCTGGGCCTTAATAAGGAGCGAAAGCTCTATCCTATGGGCAAGGATGTGACAGAGTTTGGATTTGGGGTTTAGAAAGATTCCAGTCCTGACCAGAGACAAGACATCCAGAGAGAGTGCAAGACTGCAGCCAATGCCCACCCCTCAGAGCCTCCCAGGCTCTGAGACTGCTCACCAGGTCATGGCAGCCACCGTTTCCTGCCCGGCAGGGGTCAATAGGGCTGCACACATAGCCGTCCCCAGCGAATCCCAGCTTACAGGTACACCGGCTCTGAAGAGGTTGGGAGCAGAGGGCCTCTTCTCACCAAGAGGACCTAACCCTTTCCTCCTCTACTCCTCAGCTCTTGATAGGCACTGTACCCTAGAGAGGCCTGCTCAGACCCCAGAGGAGCTTCTCCCAGCCCCACCCTTGGAGAGCTGTGTTTCAGATGGGGAAACTGAGGCCCTGAGGGTAGATCAGCTCTTGGGTTGAGTCTGATCGAGTGATGGCATCAGCAGGGAAGCATCCATGGAGGCTCTGTGCCCCTCTGCTCTCAGGCCTGGGCCCTGCCAGGGCAGGTGGAGTCAGCGGTGTGTGATGAGTGGGCAGGTGTTTGCCAAGGCCAGTCCCAGGGATGGCGGCTCAATCTCATCTCCAACCCTGCCACTCTACCTGTCAGCTCTGATCCTTCCCACTAAATGACAGTGTCCTTAGGCTTGTCGCCACTGCAGGCGAGTTACCGGTGAGACTCTCCGAATCTCAGTTGCCCTTGTTTGCAAGCAAGGGGGTGTCTCAACCTGCTCATTTCACTCGGTTCTGAATGTTAAAGCTCCCGCTGGAGTTCAGACCTCCATTATTCATGCCCATCTGAGCTCTCACTGCTAAGGTCCCATGGGCTGGTGTCCCAGGCCATCATGGAGTGGGAGGACAGAGAGCCCCATGGGTCCTTGCACAGGTCTGGGCCATGCAGAGGCTGACCCTGAACCAGCCAGGCCTGGCCTCCCAATCGATGTATGAGATATTCTTAAATGCCAGGCAGTCCTCGAGTTTACCAGGCCTGAAATGCTTCACATGGAAATCTCCAGATTCTGAGATTGCAAAGTTACAGAGCTGGAGTCCATTGGTCTAAAGATTTTGGGAAACCAATGAGTGAATGAATGAACTAATTGTCAGAAGACAATGGCCCCAGTGGCCACTTAATGCAGAGAACTCATTGATTTGGTTATGAGAGTCCTCATCCCTGAGAGACAGGAGTCACAGCCTTCTGACTTGGAAAAAATGCTGCCTAGACTGGCCCTGGAATGTGCTTTCCATGGAAACTCTCGGGGCCTTCACGTGGCTCCCAGCACTGACCACTGCTTCTAGATTATACTACTCAACATTTCAGAACTGGATTCTCATTGTGTCTGAGGTTTGAGACCCTGAGCTTGAGCTCTTGGAGTGGATGTTTCCAGAGTCTGAAGGGCTACAAGGAGATCCTCCATCCCACTCTGCTGTCTCCAGGCCTGCTATGCCTCACCTGCCCAGGTCCCACATAGCTGCAGAGGGCATCAGCATGGCAGCCACCTCGTGCGTCCAGCTCACACTCGTCGATGGCCACGCAGACACGGCCATCCCCACTCCAGCCTTTGTGGCATGTGCAGTGGTGGGTGCCCAGGGCCCCAGGAACACATTCGGCCTATGAGAGGCACAGATAAATGACTCAGGGCTGCAATGCAGTGGGCAGAGGGCAGAGGGCAGAAGGCAGAGGGCAGAGGGCAAAGGAGTCCCACCTCCCACCCCTGGATCAGGACTTCAGGGAAGGGACAATGAGACTGACGTTCTCTGAGCAGCCACCACGGTCTGGGTGGGAGCAGGGGTTCCTGGGTGTGCAGGAGAAGCCATCACCTTCAAAGCCATCGAGACAGAGACACCTGGGGGTGGGTGAATGGAGGGCCTCCAGTAAACCTCTGAAAGAGGCTAGAGGTTGAACAAATGACAAGAGAGGTCATAGACATACAGAGAGGAAGCTTGAGTCCTCACCTGGCGATGCCCCCCTGGCTAACACAGCGGGCATGCTGGTGGCAGTTCTGGGCCTGCTCTGTGGACCCACAGTTCCCTGTGGACTCGTTGCAGAAGCGGCCACTGAAGCCTGGGGCACATGTGCCACCCTGACACACACCCCCACTGCCTGGACGGTTGTCACATAGACCATGGACACAGCCGCAGTCTGCAGGGAGGAGATGGGAGCAGGGAAACTGAGGCAGGGGCCAGGATGCAGCTGAAGACATGCTGGGAATGGGGCAGCCAGCACAGAATTGACTTCAGGTTCACAAAATCAGGTTATCCCAAATTCAATGGGCTGGCAGAGGAAATGAGAGGGGGCATTTTTTGCTTTCAGTCACCCCATTCTAGCTGCCTTCCCCCCAAATCCACTTTTGGGAAGTTCTCCTGTGTGTCTGACCTAAATCCTGAATGCTTTAGATTGAACCACGGTTCTCTTCCTGGCATGGCTGAAGAGACATCTGTTTCTGTTCCCGAATCCTCCTCGACTCTCTCTGGCCTTTATCCTTTCTCCAGGGGCTCTATTCCCCTTCTTGGGAGTCCCCAGCCCCCTTTCCAGGCAGAATGTTTTTCTTCCTGACAGGCAACCTGGGCCAGGATCACCTACCTTCCTGACACTGGTCACCATGCTTGTTTGGGTTGGAACAGATGTGGCAGGCAACACCCTTGTAGTCTGGGAAGCAGAGGCAAGCCCCATTGCCCAGGACCCCATCGCTGCACTGGGGGTGGGCAGGAGGCAGGATCAGTCACCAGGAAGGGACTCTCCACACCCCCTCCCCCATCACCCCTTTCCACTGTGGGCTGGCTCTGAGCTCCGGATCCCCCTGGAAGACCTTATCCTGAAAGAGACCTTCCAAATCACCAATGCCGCCTAGGAACTAGTACCCTAAAACAGCAGTCCTCAACCTTTTTGGCACTAGGGAACAGTGCTCCTATGAGAATCTAATGCCTGCTGATCGAGGTGGAGCTGAGGTGGTGATGCTAGTGCTGGGGAGCGGCTGCAGATACAGATGAAGCTTCGTTTGCTTGCCTGCCGCTCACTTCCTGCTGTATGGCCCAGTTCCTAACAGGCCACAAACCGGTACTGGTCCATGGCTCCAGAGGTTGGGAACCCCGTCTTAAAAGGAACCTGGCCCTAGAGGCTTCGTGGGTGACTTTTGCTCAACCTAGAAACACATAATTCCTGTGTTCTTCCCTAGCCAGGTGTTAAAGTAACCCTGATGTTACAAAGTGGCAAAAGAAAAAAAGCACCCCCCCTCCCAAAAACATAACACACAAATAGCTTTTATGAAAATAGATACAAAATCTATCTAATTAACTATTTCTAATTAAAATAATAAAAATAATATGATCCAACTTCTACTGCCTAGATGTGAGGGAACTGAAGCCAGAGAGGTGGGTTTGGTTCAGACACTCAGCCAGTCACTGGCCGGCTTGAGAAGACCCTGCCTCCCCGACTCCTCACCCTTGAGCAGGATGGAACTTACGTTGCCTTTGCCATAACAGGGGTTGGAGAAGCCCCCCGGACACTGTGCACAGTCCGGCCCGAAAAACCCTTTGCAGCAGCCAGGTTTCTGTAAGAGACAGAGCATGTCTAAAGATCTGTCTGGCACAATGCCACTCCCACTGTCCAGGCTCCTTCTGTTCCCTTGTCCCATCTCTGGAGCAAGGGGGTGGGTGACCCCTCTGTGACACCTGTTCCACCATTAGGATGCAGCCCAGCTCCCTGAGGAAGGCAGCCCACCCAGCCCCAGCCTGGGGGCCCAAGGGGAGAGCAAGTGCCCCAGGTTACTAGACACTAAATGCCCCATGCCCTGGCTCACCAGGATGGTCTGGTTACAGTAGCGGGCACAGCCCTTCTTCAGGACGTTGAGTCCAGTAGGGTCATGGATGTAGACACACTCCTCAGGGGAGATATCCTGAGTGGGCCGTGCAAGGCTGGTCAGTAGGTGTAGGTCCTTGGCAGCCCCCTTCATCTGGCAGCCCTGGTCAAGGGATCTCTGTCCCCTGGGTTCAGCACTCCCACCCTCCGGGTCCAGCCTAGCCTCCCAGCCCCACTGCCCCACCTTGACCCCAGGCAGAATTCCTGCTGGACAGTTAGGAGTCAGCCCTGAGGGCTGGGCCAAGGGATGCTCACCAGCTTCACGCTGTTGGGGGGGCACGTATCGGTGGTATTCAGGGCTTGGCAGTCCACGCAGGAGCCCTGGGCAGGGCAGGGCAGGGCAGGGCAGGGGAAGATGGGGAGAACAGTTAGCCCTGGTTTATTTATTTAGCAAACCGTAAGAAAGTGGCATGAAGCCAAGAGCTGAGGTATAAAAAAAAGTCAACCACAGGAGGGCCAGGAGAGGGCCAGGAAGAGCAAGAACAAAGGCCCTACAGTGGATAGGAGCTTGGCGTTGAGAGCATGAGAGTCCCAGGCCTCAGCAGGGAGGCTGTGGACAGGATGGAAGATGCAAGAGTTATCTCAAAGGGACGATCAGCAGAACTGCTGAGGGGATGTGGGAGAGTCCAGGTGAGTCTGTGAGGTCTGTGTCTGGGTCCCAGAGCCACCATCAGCCCACCCACTGAGTTGAGGAGAATTTCTCTTGGAAGATGACCCGTACACCAACAGTGCTGGGGGTGTCAGAAAGGCCCGGGTTATGTGGTGTGCACTTACCACCACGATCTGGTGCTGCTCCTGGATGCAGTGCTTGGGTAGAATGGGCAGAATGGTCGGGGGCAGCAGGATGCCCTCCAGCATGTGGATCACGCCATTGGCAGCCAGCAAGTCCACTGTCCGCAGTGGGATCCCTGCAGGTCCCAGTAGGATGCGCCCCTGTGGCAGAGCCCAGTATGCAACCAAAGCAGCCCAAAAAGCTCATCCCCTCCCCTGATGCCACCCCCACCACTGCAGCTCAGTGAGATGAAGGCCCCGCTGTCTCTTCTCCCCGCTCCTCAGCAACACCTTCTGCTCTGGCAACACTGCTCCAGCCTCCATGCCCTGACCCACATAGTTTCTGCCACATGGAGCAACCTCCCACTACCAACCCTGCCACCCATGTGCTCCTCTGCCTCCTCCTCTTGGAGTCCTCCCAGCCTGTCAGGCTCCCAAAGGATTGATCTGTGCCTGCCTCCCATATGACCCCCACCAGAGCCTGCTGGCCACAGGGCGTGGAGCACAAAGGTGGGCCTGAAAGAGGGCAAATAATTGGCGAGTTATCACCAGTCACTCCATCAGTCCATTCATTCCAGGTGTTCCTGGATCTCACCTCCTCAGAGATATTCACAGACAGGACCTGGTTTGCCATGGTGAGAACTCGACCCTTGGAGATGAGCTTCTCGACGGTCAGCTGGGGCAGAGGAGAGGGTGGCCTTAGGCTGGGTATGAGCCACACATTTTGGGGCCACACCCAGTCCTGTCCAGGTGACTCACAGACACCACCTTGGTCCCTGGACTCTCCTCTGTGCTATAATAGTCCAGACGGGCGAGGAGAGGAAAAGGAGCCCCTCGGAAGGCTGGAACCCACAGACAAACCCCTCAACAGCCCAACATCAGATGCAAGCTGGCCACTCTCTGGGAGGGGAACCTCTCACCTGGCCGTGACCATAGATGTGGTACCTCACCAGCTCCTGCAGTTTGGAGAGACCCTGGCAGGGGAGAGAGTGTTGGCTGCTGGAGGCCCAGTAGGAGAGGTAGGAGCCCTGGTGCCCCCATATTCCCAGTCCCTTCTCTCTGCCTAGCTTACTGCTGTGAAGAGGTAGATGAGGCGTCCGTCACGCAAGTTGTCCACAGCTTCGTTGCTTGGCGCAAAGACTGTGAAGGGCCCAGGCCCATCCAAGATGGAAGGCAGCCCACAGTTCTGTGATGGTGGGAGAAAGGCTCAGGGGGGCTCTGTGGCTAGCCCCCAACTCTGAACCATGCCTGGGCCCTGCCACACTCAGACCACAGGGAACCCCCACCAGGAATAAGTTGGAGATATCAGCAAGGGGTCCATGCTACTGCAGAACCTCAGGGTGGTGATGGTGAGTTCTAGTATGGGGGCTACTCCAGGACCCCAAATCACCGCGGAGCAGATTCTGGGCAATGAGGGGTCCCGGCCCAAAAGATCAGATGGGTCAGGACCTTTCCCCCCAACTCACCTCCAGGATGGTTTCAAACCGGCTGAAGGCCTCAGTAGAGGCAAGGATCTGGCTAATGGTTCTCTACAGGAAGGGTAAGCATTAAGGCCACAGAGAAGAGGGTGAGGCTGCTTCAGTACCAGAGAGGAAAGCACTCTGCCCCAGCCCCACCCAAAACTGCCCCTGCCACCTCCCTGAATTCTATGGGGGTCAGAGGTCACCCAGTGGCACAGGGTTGGGGAGAAGAGGACATTGGCTTACCTTAGGGTCTGCAGGGAGCTCTGGTGGGGGCTGCCACCGCAGGGCGGAAACTGTGTGGAAGACACCATTAGCTGCTGGATAGTTGATCTTATGGATGGTGAATGTCTGCTGGGGCAGGTCTTTGTATTTGTAGGTGTATTGCTGTTGAGAAATGAGACCTCTGGCTCAGACTCCACATGTTAATTTCCTGTACTGAGGTCCTGTCCCATCGCCACACCTTTGCTCAAGCTGTGTCCCCAATCTGTGACTCTGCTGGTCCCCAGGCTGGGGTTCCCCCGCTTACCATGAAGCGGTTGAAAGTAACGGTGATCTCTTGCCCAGCCAGTGTCCACCACCTGCGTGTTTGCTGCTGGGTCCCTAATTCCTCCAGTATGTGCTGCCCTGCGATGATGTGCTGTCTGCAGAGCTGCTGGGCAAGGGAAGCCTGCAGGCACAAGGGGATCGGGGTGCCTAGGGGGCCCAGGGTGGGTGGTCCCCTGCATGCCACTCTGCCAAGCTACAAAGGGGACAAGATGGCTCCCAGGCCTCATTTCCCCAGAGTGGAGACTGGGAACTCGCTCAGGCCTCGAAGCCTGGGGCAGGGTCCAGGAAGGAGGCAAGGCCTGGCAGCCAGCTTCTCAATGGGGAGAGTCTCACATTCATGGTCCTGGAGGGGTTGGAGGAGAGAGGTGGCACCAGCATGGTGGATGAGCCCGGCCTCACATTCATGGTCCTGGATTGGGTGGAGGAGAGGGACGGCACCAGCACGGTGAACGGGCCCGACGTGGTGAGGATCTCCTGGCAGCCCTGGTCTGGGGGGTCCAGGAGAGGGTGCATCAGAATGGATCTACGGAGACCCTAAGCCATTGGTCTTCTGTTTTAGGGAGATGTGGTGGGGGGTATTGGTTCTAGGGTAGATTTGGGCATCAGGTCTGGGGAGTTAGCTCACCTCCACCGTGAACCCCACCCAGTCCCCCCTTGTTTCCATAGCGCTTGGGCAGAGGAACAGGAATCTGAGGAGTCCGCGCCCTCCCGTCCTGCTAGCAGTGCTAGGCGCGAGGGGCAGGGTCACACACCCAGCATGGAGAGGGCGACTCTCATCCCCAGGCTGGTCTTTTGCACCTCGTGGAGCAGGTGTCCGTAGCAGGCATGTCCATCCCCCACCTGGCCCTCTTTGCACACACAGCTGCCGGGTGGGGAAGACTGGTTGGGGCAGGGGTGTGGGGCCGGTCGCCACCTTCTGGCCCCCTTCTACCTGTCCCCACAGGACCTTGAGCTGAGGGTGCACACATGTGCACACCTGCCCCTGCCCAGTCCATCCTCTGTGCCCTACCCTTGGTGTCCACCCCGAGGCCCCTGTGCCCACCTGGTCTTCCCATCAGGGGTCACCTGGCAGGTGGCTGACCGGTCACAGGAGTAGGGGAAGCAGTAGGCAAAGCAGCCCGCGAAGGCATTGTGGTTGATGCTGACCAGGCCTGGCTTACATCTGCAGGAGGCCTGGGCCACAGGGAAGGGCCATGAGGGTGACATCACATCCAAGAGGACTGTTGGCATCTGCCACACCCACAGAGCTCTACTCGGCCCCCACAACCACTCTCCGAGAAGAGGGTGCTATCGTTTTCCCATTTTAAAAATGGGGCAGCTGAGGCTCCCTTTGCTCAGGGTCCCACAGACAGTGTGGGCGGGTAGATCCAGCCTGGGTCCCCACTCACCTTGCCTGGCCCCTGGTACAGACACAAGGTAGAGTTGCTGGGGCAGCCACCATTGTTGGTGCTGCATGGGTCCTGCGGCAGACACACCGTCCCATCGCCATGGTAATTCTTGGGACAGCGACACTGCGCATGCCCCCTGGGGCTCACTGAGCACTGGGCCAACGGAGAGCAGGGTGATGGCCGGCAAGGGTCGGGGGCTGCCAGGGCAGAGAGAGAAAACTCAAGTGAGCTGGGGACCCAAGAAGGTCTCCTTTAGTTTCCGTTATGATGACCCGAAGATGGGGTGAGCAAGTTGATCTAGACCTCGGGGACAGGCAGCCTTTACCTCCCTCAGGGACAGTTCTCCCTACCTGTAAATGGCCAGACTGCACTTGCTGATTTAAAAGGATGTTCTCCTGCTTCCTGTTCACCCTGAGCTGGAGCCCTGGGCATCTAAGTCACAGACTTACCTCGGCATTCGCGGCCCTCCTGGGTATGGCCAGGCAGGCAGCTGCAGGTGGGGGCCTCTGTAGAGCACTGGGAGTTCTGGGGACAGTTCAGGGCCTGGCACACAGGCAGCTCTGAGTGGAGAAGGGAAAGCATTACGATGGCTGAAGCCCCAGGTTAGGGAGGAACACAGGAGCATATGTGCTCTGCTGTGTAACTCTGGCAGAGGCCCCGCCCTTTCTTGGGTTCTGGACAGTTGAGGTCTCAGATGAGACCTCCCCTTCCCCGTGACCAGTTGTGTGCCTTTCTTACTTAGAAAGAAATTAGGCTGCAGGCAGAGGTCCTGCTAAGGCTCAGGCTCCATCCCTCACCTAGTTGACCTCTCCTGTTCTGGCCACCTAGAACCCGCTGCCCAAGCTATCCCAGCAGCACTGCTCACCTTGGTCACAGCGGGGTCCAGTGTATCCAGCAAAGCACAGGCAGCTTCCATCCCCAAGTGGCCCACGACTGCACACACCGTGCACACAGCTGCACACTGGGAGGAATACATAGGAACAGGTGGGGCCCTAGCCTCTGGGTGTAAACCAGGGACACGCAGGGACATTGAGTCTCTGCCCTCTGCATTTCCAGAACTCAACTCCAACAGGTACAACTTCAGGAGTCCAGAGCTGTGACGCAGGGCCACAGGGGTAGTGGGAGCCCAGGGAGGCATCTGGCCCAGCCTGGGAGTTCAGGGAGGGCTTCCTGGAGGAGGCCTCCGAGAACAGCAAGTGGAGGGGATAGGGGTATGATGAAAAAAATTTTGTGTCTCTAGAGAAGAAATGCAAGGCTGAGGGGCTGGGAGGGAAGCTGGCGGGGGCTGGTTGCAGGGACTGAGTGTCTACAGGACCCCAGGTAGACATTGGCCTTGCCTTCCTGCCCTGCCAGCGCTCACCTGACTGGCAGTCAGGCCCATACCGGTTGGAGTCTTGGCACTCCTGGCAAGCTGAGCCACTAAAGTTTTCCTGGTGGAAAAATATGCCCAGTCAGTGCAGCCCCTCCAATGTCTCCCACCCCAGCCTGCCCGGCCCTTACCTGGCAGATGCAGGTCCCGTTCCTGTCTATGCCATCCAGGCAGGTCCCATGGCCGTTGCATGGGGTCTCTGCCCCCCCAGGGCACTCTGTGGACCCCACACCCCACACACAGAACTCAGCTGTGTTCCAAGAACTCTCGATTCATCCCTGACTCCAACAGCTCTGGGAAGACCCAGACTCGGCCCCTTCCCAGAGCAGCCAGAGCCAGGTGGCAAGCTATGTTGGTTCATTAAATGATCAAGGTGAAGGGGAACGCCGGCAGATACTGCAGAGGGGGAATCGAAGGCTGGGGTGCAAGGAGCAAGGTGGGACCCTACCGTAGCACTGGGACCCCCAGTAGCCAGGGCAGCAGGCCTTCTGCACCACGTCCTTCCAGCACTCCAGGCTGCAGCCGCTCATGGACAACAGAGAGTCCCCCAGCTGTACCTCATAGCTGGGGACAAAGCATGAGCAGGACAATGAGAGAGGCTCCCACACAGCAGCCCCACCCCAGCCTCCTGATGCTGGGTTCCAGTGTTCTTACTCCACCTCCCCTCTCTTTGCCTAGCCCAGAGCTGAGCACAAGACCTGGCACATAAGTAAGTGCTCAGTAAACACTACTAGCCCCCACCTTCTTATTCCTTCCCCGCTTCCTCTCTTTGCCCCACTGGACGAGCCAACAGATGTATGATTAAGTGAGTCCCTGCCCTTACTCCCCAAGACGTCCAGGCTCTTCCTGGTTCCCTGACACCCCACAGGATACTCCCAGAAGTGGGCAAAGATAGGGGTAGGGGTCCACACCGGCAGTCCTGTGATATCTTCTTCGGGAAATCCTGAAGCCAGCCCGAGGGACACACCTGCTTCTTGGCGGCAGGGCACATGGTGCAGGGTACATGAGTGACAAACTTGGTCTTCACATCACAGTGTCTGGATCGCACCTGGGCCACGAATGGGGTTTGTAGTGAAGGGGCTGGACCCTGCACTAGTCCTGACTCTGTACTGATCACAGCAAGGCCTAGCAGCCCTCCCCAGGCCTTGTTTTTCTACCTGTTCAGTAGGGAGGCAGTGAGGACCGGGAAGGCCCTTAAAACTGGGGAAACCTGCCTGTCACAAGTTGTGACTGCCATAGTATGTCCCTATGTCCACAGTCATATATCTCTGTTCATGGCCTTGAAAGCACTTTGAGAAGTCCGAATCTATACTTTCTGACATTAAAAGAATCTAGCCATTTTGTTCTACCTCAGCCAACTCAGATGAAGAAATTGAGCTTTGAGTGGGTGGTCCTTGCTGAAAACCACCCACTGATAGGATACGAATCAGGCATTAGAACTTGGACTCTCCACCTAGAGATCATTCTTGCCTTTCATTTAAAAATAAATAGTAAATGACATGGCTGACACTGGGAGAAAAACGCACCCATCCCTACTTTCTTCTAAGCATATCCCCACCTTGCTGCCAAATGACCCTCTCATCAAGCCCAAGGGACCCAGGAGTCTGCCCCAGACTTGAGAGGCTGGCCTCTGTAAGCAGGCATGTGTGAGAGGGTCTGCCTAAGTTTGGGCCACTGCAGGCATGTTCCCTGAGACCTTGGCCCAGACTTGGCCATGGCCTCACACCAGCCGGGACGCAAGGGTGCACTGCCCATCATCGGATGAGCAATGCTGACAGTAAGGGAGCTGAGAGGACCCAGGCTGGAGGCCCAAGAAGTTTCCTGGGGGGAGGCGACAATTGAGGTGGGGCCTAAAGGAGGAATGACATTTGGCTGGAGCAGTGCTCCTGGCAGAGTGGATAGGAGAGACAAAAGGCACGAAGCGGGAAGGAATAAGTGACCATGTGTGATGAGGCAGAAAGTAGCCAAGGAGAGGCTAGAGAGGGGCTGGTGGCCAGGCCATCTAGGTGAGGCTGAGTCGGGACAGGCCTACGACTTGGTTTGTGTTTTAAATGGCCCTCTGGCTGCTACATGGAGAAAAGAGGTGTAGGCAGGAAAAGGGGTTGTCACCTGAGGGTGCCAAGAAAGCCCTGCCCGAGGGTCCCATTCACTGGCCTGCCATAGCTCCTGCACGGCCACCATCACTGGGACTACCTCTATAGCAACAAAGTCCCAGTAACCTACAGCACTGCACCTTGGAGGGACGGAAGCTAAACTCTTGGTTGTAAATGGGAGAAAGGGCCACCAGAAGGTGCATTTTAATAGAAGAGAGGTTTTTAGGGGGCTTGGGACACGGCCTGGAGAGCTGAGATGTTCTTATGCTGACCATACCAGTCCAAAGGGAATGAGCCCAGGACATGTTTCCTAGAACACGTTACAGATGTGTGGCCTCCCAAAGCAAGAGAAGAGGAGAAATAGTGATCAACACTTTCTTCTGATGAATATGAGGGTCCCGGGGCCTTTCTGTGCTATGATTTGGCCTTTTCCGCTCATGCCTCTGCGGTCTACAAAGAGGGAAGCTGTGAGCGGCCTCAGGCTGAGCTGTGGGCTGGGATTGTGGTCTCATTCTCCACCCCAGGCTCAGTCTTTGCTGAGCCAGGGAGCATCTAGGAAGTTGGGTAATTCCAGAGTCGGGCAGCTGCTGGCTCAGGGCAAAAGCTCTGCAGGTGGCAGGCTTTCCTGAGGGCTACCTGGTCAGCTGGGCACAGCTGCCAGCATGCTCACCATTGGCCCAGGACCAGCCCTTAGAAGAATGTTGGTCAGCCTTGGAAAAGGGCTCAAGGGGAGTGGGAGCACACTGTCCTCACTCTTTTGATGAAGCAGTGGGTGAGGTCCGGGCACAGGGAGGAAGCCAGAGCCCTGTGTCATGTGGTGGACACTCATTCACAGGATATCTTGTTCGTAAATGGCTGTGAAATGGAGATAAGTGGATAAGCCAGCAGCCAAATCATATTTCTTTCAGGACCGCCCCACAGGCAGGCACTCAGGCCTCCTCTGCCAAGCAGCCTGGAAGAAGCATCAGCAGTCCTAGCCCACAATCTCACTGTTGGTCCCGCTGGGCGGAGTGAGGCTGGATTACAGCCAAATGCTGAATCAGATTCCCTTCTTCCTGGGGGCACCTCGGGATCTGCCTGTGCCAGGCGAGTGCTGCCTCACTCCCTGCCCCAATCCAGAACTGATTTTGCAATGTCTGCTTCTCACAGAGACACTGCTAGGGAATTTGAGGAGACACGAGATGTTGAGTCTGTTGTGAGAAGGTGGAAGAAATTCCCCCAAGCTGTTGTGGTCCAGGGCCCAAAATCCCAACTACCTCAGAGGAAGGAACCCAAAAACTGCTTCCCTTGCACTAGATCAATGCCCCTCTGCCTTCAAACTCCAGTTCCACCTGCACCTACACACTCCTAGCACAGAGGAGGTGCTTGGTAAAAGGCTATTGAATGGACGGGTGCTAAAACCCCCTCCTCCAGGAAGCCTTCGCTGCCTCTACTACCTGAACCTGCCTGTGTTTGAGTCTTGCTCCTGCCACTCACCGGCTACGTGAACCAGAGGTTTTCCCTTCCCCTCAGAGCCTCAATTTCCTAATAATTACAGAGAGTCTCATATTACATGGGGTGCTGGGAGGGCTGAGTGACTGAGGGTGTGTGAGAGGAGGCCAGCACTGGTGTGTCCCTGTACACAAGAACCCCTTGGACACTCTTTCCTGACCCAGACTGGCTGAGCTCAAGCTCCCGAGCTCAGGCTTAGAGGTAGTCTCTGACAAGGAAAAGAATCCCAGCCTGAAGCCCCTCACTGATCCTTGTTCCCAGAACATGAGGAAGTAGAAAGGCCTGTGAATTCCCTTGCACTGTACACACGGGGAAACTGAAGCAGGGGTGAACAGGAACTAACCTACAGGAACGGCCTGTAACCCTTGGCTCCTCTACCATCACTGTCTCCTTTTCAGCCTCAGATCTGCCCATGCTCAGTCCTGACCTGGCCCTGAAGCTGGTGAGGTCCCCTTTCCATGCCCCTTCTCTGAGGGACCACAAAGACAAAAAGCCCAGTGATAACAGGGTGCCTGGGTTCCTGTTTTCGTTCTGCTTGGCAGTGGGATTCTGGGCAAGTCCTGTCTCTCTCTGGATCTCAGCTGCCTGTTAGTGATATGGGGACAGCAGCACCTGCCCCAAGAATCAGATGAACTTGGCCTCACAGGGGAGGGTCTCTCATGTGGAGGCAGGCCCCAGCCAGATGACTCTATCTCCATACTCATGGTGGGAGGCTCTTCCAAAAACTCTGGTGGAGACAATGTCTCTACTGTAGGGCCTGGGTGCGCCCACAGAGAGGCGGTCTGGATGGGGCTCGCACACATGGACCTGATGACCGCATACAAAGATCATTCTGCTCCTCCCACCTGGCTGGACGGGGAATTGCAGGTGGTGGTCTGGAGCACAGCTCCAGAGCTGGACTGACCTGTTTCCACCAGCCTTGGGCCTTGGCTTCCTCAGGTGGAGAACAACAGGACCCATTGCCCAGGGGCTGTGAGGATTTGAGGGGATAGTGCCAGATGTGTGCTGTGCACTTGATAAATGGCAGCTCTTAGGCTTGAGGGTGTCATCGTTGACTACTGTTTACCCAGAGGGACTGGGGTCAGTAGACCTCATTTTGCTTCTGGGCACTCTTGGGGCTGGGCATTGGCGCACATGCGCGTGCATGCGTGCGCATGCGTGCCCACACACACACACACACACACACACGCACACACACACACCCAGCACACACACACACGTCACATGAGTCTCTCAGTTTGTCATCCCTGAGAGGGTTGGGGGTAATGAAATCTCCAATCTCCAGACCGAGGCCACATAGAAACCAGGCCTCAGTCAGGACTGGGAGAGCAGGAAGATGGGCCTGACTCTGTACCTCTCACCCTAAGGCTGGGGAGACCGGGGGGAAGCTGCCCACAGCACATCACAGCACATCACAGCACATCACAGCGTACCACACCACAGCACACCACACCACACCACATGCTGGCTGGCTGGGCATAGTTAGAGAAGGTCAGGCTGCTACCCCTGCCACTCCATGTAGCCACATACAGTCCTCAGCCTGGGGAGGTAGACACAACAGCCTGGCCTCTGTTCCTGCTCAGGGAAGGTCACACTGGTACCCTGACTTTTGTGTCTCCAGACCTGTGCCAATCTGTGTACACTCCCTCCCTGCTCCCACCACTAACCAGCAGAGCCTGGACACCATGTCCCCCTGCAACTGGCTCACACTCACCTTCTGCCCCACGAGGATGCTGGAGCCTGCTAGGTAGAAGACCAGGAGGCAGAGCAAGAGGTGGCCCTGGGGCCCTGCCATGGCCGGTGGCGGCTGGCGGGCACACTGTCCAGGACAGAGTCAGGGTAGCCTGTGTGGGGAATGAGCTCTGGAAGGCAGGAACAGGGCAGGCAAGCGGGATGGGGCGGGCACTCGCTTTAAAAGCAGGCTGGAGGCCCCGCCAGCTCACCCCCACAGGAACCCGCCAGGATTTCCTCCTGCCTATCAGCAGCCTGCAGGCGGAAGGGAAGGTGCTGGCCACTGACCCTCGCATGGATGGCTTAGGCCCTGCTTGGAGCTTCCTGGCCCAGGACTCTCCTCCTGGTATCACAGCACCCAAGTCCACCATTAGCCGCAAGCCTGGGGTCTATCAGGGGCTGTGAAACAAATTCCAATGCAAATGCACACAACTCCCCACCCCAAGTGTCTGTAAGCCCAGCTTGTTTCAGTCAGAGGCTCTGGGGGATTCTAGGTGTTGAGGGTAGGGCAGCTCCTGAATCAGATCCGTTCACCTTGATCTTTTCAACTGCTGGGGGCACTTGCAGGCCTCTGACTCCCTGTTAGGCTCTGTGCTAAGTGGACAACACAGTGGACCGCTCCTGCTCTCACCTGCTCCAGCTATCTCTCCGACTGGTCCAGCCACTGACCTTGTCCCTATGCCTCCCTTCTCTCCCCAGGGGCCTCCTCAGTGCTTTCCCTGCAGCCAGTGCCCCTCCCTTCTGCTTCATCTGTTCCCTAC
This sequence comes from Pteropus vampyrus, assembly GCF_000151845.1. NCBI lineage: Eukaryota > Metazoa > Chordata > Mammalia > Chiroptera > Pteropodidae > Pteropus > Pteropus vampyrus. Next base: position 2,040,923 of record NW_011889118.1, read on the forward strand.
TCAGGAGCCCTGTACTGTGGCTTCTACTGCATTCCACGCCCCTGTCCGCTCAGGCTGGCCTCTCTGACCTTGTTGCTGCTCCCCCTCATCCTGCCCCAGACATATTAAGCAACTCTCTTGGTGTTACTGTCACCCCAGATCCTCCCACAGGGACTTACCACAAGGTCCAGTCTCAGGTCAAAGGTCACTGACCTTCATCTCCTTATAGAGCGAGGCACCAGTTGACCCTGGTTTAATTATTTTCTGTCCCCTGCTGGAATGTCAGCTATGGGAAAACATGGACAGTGTCTGGCTGGTTCACACAGTAGATGCTCAATAAAGATTTGTGGAAAAAATAAATGAATGCATGAATGAACGAAGGTGGCTACTTTTATTACCCGTTACTGGTGGGGAAACTGAGGCTCAGAGGGGCTAAGTAACTTGTGTAATGTTGCTCAGCTAACCGATGTTAAGATCCAATCCCAGAGCTGTTGCCTGCAATGCCTCCCCTCAGTAGGTCAAGTCCTTGTTGGACCCAGCTGAATCAGCTGTTACATGTTGGGCTGTGGGGACTGGAACAGTATTAGCCTAGGTGGTGAGGCCTCCGTGTGCCAGGCCTGGGTGTGGTGCAAACTGCCTCTGGTTGTCACTGTCCTGTTTACAGGAGACTGAGATGAAGACAGGTGGCCATTTGTAAATACCTTAGATAATGGCCTGGTTGGGGGAAGCCTTGTCATCTGCCCCTCCTCCTCCTCCTCAGTAGGCTTCCCCTCCCCCTACCAGCACCTGGGGCAGTTGCACTGGCCACTGATCTGGCTGGGGGCGCGTACAGTGGGGAGACCTTACCCTTAGTCACTCCCCACCCACCCCTAGTCTGAGGGCCATGGGTCCTCTAGGTCAGGATCCCTACCCCACTGGCACCCAGGGAAAACAGAGGAGCAGAAGCAGGCCTGGGAGCTGGGTTGGCCACTATCCTCCCCAATTTTGACCAAATGGCCCCATGCTTTGGGGAATGAGGCTCCTGATTGGGCCAGGATGAGGGAAGTGGGTGGGGCTTAAGGGCCCTGCTCTGGGGGTAGAAATAGGTTGAGGAAGGGTCGGGCACAGGGGCTGGGTCCCAAAGAAGTCCCACATTCTACCTCTGATCTGGCTGGGGGAATACAGTGGGGAGACCTTACCCTTAGTCGCTCCCCCCAAACAAGGGTAAGAGCCCAATACTGATTAATGCAGGGCTCCCTGAGGTAATCCCCATTTCTCAGGACACAACACAGACACAGATGGGCACTCCACCATCTATACCTGGGCTACCTGCCCACAGGCCTTCCTGCTACAACCATCTTGGTGAGACCTACTCCCCCCCAGACCTCACATGATGAAGGATCCCAGACTCTAGGCCACACTCTCATAACAGGCTGTGTAGCCTTTGGTGGGGCTGGGCCCACATGTGACATTCCAGATCAGCAGGGGGCAGAAACAATGAGCTAGAAGTCAGGTTTGCCCCAGAGTTATCTACACTCATGTCTGCCCTGAAGCTCATGGTTTAGCTACAGACCAGTATGGCCCAGTCCTAAGGCCACCCATCTAGCATCTGGTCCTGGGAGAGCCTATACCTTTGCCCTTCATCCCCTCCTCTCCTCTCTCCTTTCTTTCTCCCCAATACCTCATGTTCCAGTGTCTCTAGGGCACCCTCTTTCCCTCAGGTCAACCATGTCCTAGACCAGTGCCCTACCGGGGGGACCCTAGTGGCCATGGAAATAAAAGACTCAGACTGCGTCAAATGCCACTTTATTGGACTAGAGAAAATAGGCAACAGGAATCACACTTGGTGCTGGCAGCTCTAGGTCCTGTGTCCCCATCCCTTTTAGCTCCAAGGCCGGGGGGGCCCTGCCCCCGACGGGGCTCTCCCACTTGTCTGGACCAGGAGAAGCCTCCACTTTGGAAAACTGCACAGGGTGGGAACTTCCAATGTGCATTTTGCTGCCAGCTTCATGATTAGCAGCAAATGCCCACAATGACAGCAACAGCAACAAGACTGGACTTGACATTTCAAGAAAGAACCCATGACACGATGTGTTAACAACAGTCCTATGACAGAAGACACAACACTGCTGTGCCCAGCCACGCTGCACCAGGGGCAGCTAACAGATGCATGGGAGGATAATGGCACACAGAGGCCCTGGAGGGGCTGACACTTTCACTCCCAGAATTAGAAAGAATCAACTGGACATGTAATGTTCATATTTTCTGGGAGGAAAGTCAAATGAAGGTACCAAAAGGGAGGAGAAATCATATTAAAAATAATGAAGGGAGCCTGCTTCTGTGCACTGAGCGGACACTAGCCTGGACATGGAGGGCAGCAAGAGCTGGCTGCAGCCTGGGTTAGCCAGTGAGCTCAACGGGCAGCTCCCGGCCACACAGGGCCTCCCACTGGCGGGCCAAGAGCGAGATGAGCTTCTCACGGCTCTCGGCACTGGGGACAAACACTTGCCACTGGACTTCACGGCCCTGGCCAGCTCTGGCTAGGCCACCTGGTACCTCCCCAAAGTGGTCCATGGTGACGTTGCCCATGAGGTCGTGGCCCTGCACGTCATCAAAAACAAGGGTAAGAGCCTGAGGGTAGGTCTGGTAGCCCATGAGCACACGGTCCAGGTCCCGGACACGGCGGCCATCGTCTAGCCGGTACCGGTCTCTCTGTGGCGGCTCTTTGGCAAACTCAGGCAGTGGATAGTGGACGAAGTCCTCGTCCAGGAGGAAGATCTCGGCGCTGGTGAGCAGGAGCGTTTTGGGGCGCAGCATGCCCCTACAGCGCCCAGGTGGCGGTGTGCCCACCTGGAAGGCCTGCACATACAGCAGGATGCTGAGGGCTGGTGCCCTCTCTGGGTCAGCCATCTTCTGGGCCACGATGAACGTTAGGTCCCCAATCTCCTCCTCGCTGGGGTAGGTGAACTTGACGCGGCTTGAGTGGATCAGCTCATAGTTCTCCATCTTCCCTGCAGAGAGACCCCCGCCAGGGCTATAGCCTGGAATTGGCCTGTGGTGGGGCTGGGAGTGCCAGCAGCCCTAAGCCACCCAGAGATGGCAGCATGAGCTATCTGTCATAGGTGGGAGAGAGTATGCCCAGGAAGAGGCCCACAAGCCAGCAGCCCAGAGCAGAGCAGACACCTGGGGTGCATCTGCCAGATGGTTGCGGGTTTGCTGGGACAGAGACTCTGCCATGACAAAGCCCATGTAAAACCTTAGCTGGCTAAGCAGGACAAGAGAGAAAAAAGAAGAGAGACAGAGGCAGAGAGGTGCTCTGGGGCCTGCTGTGGCCCTCGGGGTTGGCAAGGCTCATGACGTCGGCCCAGATGGCCTGCCTACAGCCTGAGCTGGGTTGGGGTACCTGTAGTCTTGTTCCCAAACTCAGAGTAGAAGTCCTTGTCGACAGGCTCAGGCGAGGGTGTGCGTTCCAGGGAGGAGAGCACGG
>NW_011889119.1:0-817 GCF_000151845.1 Pteropus vampyrus
AGGCCGCAGACGGAACGCGGCCAGGTCGCTCGCTGTGCCGTGGGTTCGAACTAGAACGAAAACTTCGCATTTCCAGGCCCCGTGATTCGGCCTCCGGGGACAGTGGGCTGCGCAGAGCGTGCGCAGGGCCAGGTCAGGGTCAAGGGCGGGCCGTGGGGCAGGTCATGGTCCAGGGCAGGCCGCCACCCGGCCCAGCATGTGGCTCAGGCAGAGCCCCCCAGGGTGAGTCGGGGGCAGTGCATGGCAAGCCTCCGAGAGGCCAGTCTGGACGGGTGAGTCGGGTGGGCCAGTGTCCTCGTCCCCTCAAACGCCTGCCTCTCAGGCACGGTCCCGAGGGTCTGCTGCTGCCCGTTTGCATCTCTCGTCACAGCTGTGCTGTCTCCTTGTTCCCGAGCACACGATGTGGGGGGCGTGGGCACGAGCGTGACGGACGTGGCCCGGGGCCTCGCTCTGCCGCATGGAGTGTCCGAACGTGACGAGGCGTGGCCACACCAACACCCCCGCCGGTTGCGGGCCAGGGACTTGCCATCATGGCTCACTTGTGCCGACCCCGGGGCCCCTGGAGAGCCCCAGCACCGTGCCACCGGCCACTGCGCGTCCCGCCCCTGCAGGCACCTGAGCCCTCCTCCTGGTGTGAGGCTGAGGTCCAGACGCCCAGCCATCACCCCCAGAGGCTCGGCCTCGTAAGGCCCTGGTCTGGGGGCAGCAAGCCCAGGTCCTGAGGCCCCTCGCCAGCCCTCCCTTGGGCACCGGTGCTGCTTCTAACCTGTGTGGCTCCTGGGGACCTGCCACCATGCACCGTCCCACAGCAACCTGT
>NW_011889119.1:2350-4815 GCF_000151845.1 Pteropus vampyrus
AGAGCCGCCAGCGCTGGACAGGACCTGGGAGAACCGCAGCCTCAGTCCAGAAGCTTCTCCAGACATTTAAACATGGAGGAGCCATGCGACCCATCGAGTCCACTCGTAGGACGTGCCCGCGCAGAGCTCACACGTCGACGTTCCGGAAGCTGTCCTCGCAGGACACAAAAGGGGGTTCGACCCAAGTGTGCAGCAGCCGGCCAGCGGATGAAATGAAGCGTGGCCTCGCCAGTCACCGAGACCACGGGGGAGGTGACTCCGCTCTGGGAAACGTCCAGAGCAGGCAGCCCCCCAGGGCTGAGAGGCAGCGGGGCTGGCCTGGGGCTCCAGATCGGGGAAGCGGGGCGCAGGCGCTGATGGGGCAGGGTCTTGGGGGGCGAAGACTTGCAGCAGTGACTGTGTGATGGGCACATGACCACTAAACACCACGGGCAGGGCTGCTTTAAACGGGCAAGTTGTGTGGTATGTGGACGATGTCTCAGTAAAGCTGGCACGGAGCGAGGAAAATGTTAAAATGTTCGAACAGGCAAGACAACCCTAAGATAACAGAACTATAACAAGGAACATATCAGATTGTTTAAATGACTAAATAGAGCTTTTAGAAATAAAAATGCAATAACCAAAATTTTAAAACACACACACACACACACACACACACAAAGAATAAATTTAACTGCAAATTTGGCACAGTTTAAGAACTGAAATAAAAATCAGAATGAAATTTCCGGAGACGAAAATACTAAGACTATCAAGAAAAATGTAAGAGCTACAAAGAATGGAGTGTAAGACGTTCTCACACACACACAGAGTGACGCAGAGGCAAAATATGAAGGGACAAGGAATTTTTTCCAGAACTGACGAAAAACACCAACCCACAGATTCCAGAATACTAACCAATCCCAAGCAGAATGTAAAAATGTAAAAATCCACACCTAAATTGATCATAAATAAGCTGCAGAAACCAAATGCGAATTTCTCCGCCTTCACAGCAGGCAGAGAGAAGGAGGGCTTACTCTCAAAGGAATGGCGGTTTGCGAATGACAGCTGACTCCCCACAGCTGCAATGAGGAGCAGAAACTTCTAGAATAATCTGCACACGCGCTGGAGCAACCCCATAACCAGAGGCCCTGCCCCAGAACGGAGGCGATGTAAACAGCTTTTCAGGCAAGCAGAAGAAGCTGAGAGACTTTGCCGCGGCAGGTGGCCTGGCATGAAACGTCTGTGACACACACACACGTGAAGAACAAAGCAGTGACACGGGCCAGCTCTAAATAAATGCGCCTGCGCGAGATTCGTGGGGGAAGGACAACTGGAATGAACTTCCAAGAGAGTCGCGACATCCCAGCGAGGTGTCTCCTCGCCCACGTCACGGGACTGTCCCTCCCGTGCAGGACGGATTTATTTTAGAAAAACACAGGAAACCTGAAGTGGTGTGCGCTACCTCCGGCCACGTCGGACCCAGAGCCTGCTCCGAAGCCAATGGCATTTACATTTTCAAAGGGCTGTAAAAACAAAAGCAAACGACAACAAAAAATCTGAGATGAAAACCAGGAGGTCCCCAAACCCAAAACGTTTGCCGCCTGGTCCTTTACAGAAAACTGTGCTGACCACTAACTAGCCTGGATCATCTAAACCACAGGATGGTGGTGTTTTGTTTTGTTTCTGTTGTGGGTGCAAAAAAGTTTTCAATTCAAAGGGCGGCTTGTTTTCCTCAGGCAAAAAAATGTGTAAGGAGTGGAGGGGGTCTGTGGTAGGGATCCACTTGCCAATTAAACCCCCAGAGACAATGCTGACTTGTCACTAAAAAAGGGACACTCCCCAATCTGCTGAAACCTCCTTCAGCCCCGAGGCTCCTCCCTGCGGGATGGCCACCTTCCCCGTCAGCTCTCCAGCTCTCAGGCCCTGAACACCCTGCATCTTGACACAGAAAGCTGATTGCGACATCAAGCAAACCTCAGAATTACAGCAACAGATGTGGCAGGTCCAGCAAGTGTGGCGTGGACAGCCGGGCGAATTGCTGCCATCCATCTACCCGACGTAAGTGACTTTCTTCTCAAAATACATCTGGAAACCAAAGAAGTCTTCATGGCAGAAGGGAATCGCTATGTGTGAATTTATATGTGAAAATTTTAAATGATGTTTTTAGAGGTAAATGCTTCTAAAACATTTGAAAATGTAGCAAAAGAATGCAGTATACGCCATGCACGTATGTTTGCTTACAAATACATAACGTATCCTTACAAAGTTACTGTTTGTGTATGTGATGAACACACGTGGCAACTTTGTAAGCGAATTTACGAAATCACCGTGGGCTCCTGACTCCCAACGTACACCAGGCACCAGCAGGGAAAGCAAAGATCTGGAATATCGATTCTTCGCTCCAGAATCTCAGTGGGATTCACCGTGTGTCACGCTACTCTATCCAGCAATCTAATTCTCCACGTCACACGTACCTGCGCACACGC
>NW_011889119.1:5070-6834 GCF_000151845.1 Pteropus vampyrus
CCCACAGGGGAGGGACCCGCAGAAACAGCCAGGGGGGGATGCACTGTTTTAAACGTGGTTTGGGATTTTAAAGAGAAAGGTGTTGGCATAATGGGGACCAACGAAGCCGGTGTGGGGGCCGGGCCCTCCGCCAAGAATTAGCTGTTTCCCATAGGATGTCACTCTTACTTCTGAAAAACTGCCAGTCAGGGCCAGAGGTGCCGCCACGGTGTGGGGAGCGTGAGACAGGGGTCCGGGCTGACCTCAGCCTCTGAAACCAGGTGGGGCCTTCCGGAACCTGCGCTCATTCCCGCGGCAACCTGCTGTCTGTCACGTACCGACCGCGAGCACCTGAGGGGGTCACAGTGCCAGCCCCGCCTCACAGGGGGCCCAGGAAGCCAGCACGGAAGGGCCACGGGCCGGCGCCCCCGCTGGGCTGGGACAGAGCAAGGGAGGGGACAGAGCAAGGGAGGGGACGAGGGGTCTGGTCGAGGTGATGCTGGGCACTCGCTATGCTCTGGCACCGCCACCTCGGCTCGACACGACCTCGGGGCCCCTGACACCAAGGCTCCACATCAGGACGGTGCTTTCTATGTCGTACATGCTGCGTGCAACGCTGGCCCATCTCTGACGACGCTGGGCCGAGGCTTGGGACTTTCGAAAAGGCTGTAGGACCCTCTTCTGTTCACATGTTGTAGTGACTGTCACACATCACGCGGGCACGCATGAAAGGGCCGAGAGCGTGTCACGGTAGCCACACAAACATGTCACCGTGGGATTTAACCCACGACACGGCAGCCACGGCACCTGAGATGCAATGCACTTCGGTTCTTAAACGATGAGCATTTGTCGTGCGTGTGCTCCTCAAACAGCGTCACGTGTGCTGAGCGGGTTTGAAAAGGAAGCCTGCTTGAGATTAGGGGAGAGGTCGCAGACGTGTGGCCTTCCCTGGGGACTCTGCAGAATTCAAAACAAAACCACATGAGCCATTTTTAAAAACAGGACAGTGGCGGCCGGGCGGGTCACGCCTCTCAGGGGCCGCTTTGCCCTGTTAAAAGTGTTTGCCTCTGTGATGGGCGATGGTGCCCGCCAGCTTGACTGGGCCACAGGAGGCCCAGAGAGCTGGTGACACCCTACTTCTAGACGTCCAGGGTGCTTCTAGACAAGAGTAGCATGTGAGTCGGTGATCGGAGCGAAGCAGAGGGCCTGCCCGAGGTGGGGGCCCCATCCAGCCCGAGCCGGCCCGGACAGCACGGAATGAGGGAGGGGGCTCCCTCTCTGCCTTCCGTGGAGCTGGGACCCCGTTTTCTGCTGCCTCCTGGTTCTCCAGTGTAGACTGGGGTCTATACCGCCAGCCCCGGGGGCTCAGGCTGCCACCCTCCTATGCCTCCAGCTTCTCAGCCCACAATCCCGTGAGCAAACTCTTACAACAGGTCTCCTTCTAGAAAGATCTATCTATCTATCCTATTGGTTCTGGTCCTGTGGACCCCTGACGAGTACAGCCAGCACTTTCTCTAACTGGACATGAGGGTCACGCCCAGCACCGTGGGACACGCGGCAGCGGCAGGTGACACAGAGCGCAGAGAGCCAGACAAACGTGCCGGCCTGCGGTGTCCCCGTGCGCACGGCGGTGGCTCTCCGGGCCTTGGCCTGGCGGCGACTCACCGGCAGCACCGTGTTCGCTGTTCGACTGTTTCCACGTGTGTGTGCTGTGCCTCCAAAGCCAGTGTCCCCCGAGCTCCCAGGTCACGGCCCCAGGGGGAACAGCACTGGCCGTCACACACG
>NW_011889119.1:8124-9190 GCF_000151845.1 Pteropus vampyrus
CACGTGTGTGTGCTGTGCCTCCAAAGCCAGTGTCCCCCGAGCTCCCAGGTCACGGCCCCAGGGGGAACAGCACTGGCCGTCACACACGTGGCAGCCGTCTGGCGCTACCTCGTGCTGCTCGGCGGTCCCCGCGGCTGGCACGCTGGACGAGCGCCCACCAACCCACGATGGAGACGGAGCAAAGCCAAGCCACAGGCTGGGCGGGGTGTGCCGGGGGCTTCTTTGCAGCTCAGGCTTCCCGCCCCCCCGCCCCCCCCACCTGGCAGCCCTTGTCCAGTCCCTTCCCCATCCCCCCCGAGGCGGCCGGTCTCCTCCTGCTTCCACTCAGACACAGGCGGCGATGGGGCAGAGCCCGAGGGCCGTGGCCTGGCGTCACGTGTCCCCCTCGGGCTGTAATCCACACCTGCAGCTGGTGCAGCCTCAAGGGACGTGCAGGTCCAGACGGTGTCCTTATAGGAAGGATGTTGCCCGCCCTCCCATCCTGACACTCGGTGCACAGCTGTGTACACCCTGTCACATGAAGGGACATAAACTTCACCTCTTGCTGTTGATTAGAGTCTTTGCTCTGGGCAGGAAACCCCCCGTCACAGCCATGTGAAAACAGACTCAACAGTGTCCCCGAGGAGCCTACGGCTTAATAATAAGTGAACTGACACAGTTAATGGAGCACTGACCCATTTTATTAACACTGAAGTGTTTTTAAGTCATTGGTTTTGGTTAATAATTAGCTTATAAATAAATAGGGCAGTGAGAAGTTGAGACTTTGAGAAGGTGACGGTTCGCAGAGAGCAAACCGTGGGCCAGTCCTCACGAGAGCGGCGACCTGTCCTCGGACAGCACGGGAGTGAGGAGGGGGCAGGTCCCCGCAGACACTGGCACTCAGTGTCAGGAGGCTGACGCAGTCCCGTTTTCTCAAGGAAACACAGCAGGACATGGAGCTGGCGTTCGGTCTGGTCAGCAAAGCCGAAAAAACCCCAGAGAATGGCATTTGTCGGGTTTTCTTCCTGCGTATTGTGATGCTCTGACACCCTAAAACCCTTCCTGGCTGGGGAGAGACGGCCCTCCC
>NW_011889119.1:9950-14371 GCF_000151845.1 Pteropus vampyrus
AATAGGGCAGTGAGAAGTTGAGACTTTGAGAAGGTGACGGTTCGCAGAGAGCAAACCGTGGGCCAGTCCTCACGAGAGCGGCGACCTGTCCTCAGATAGCACGGGAGTGAGGAGGGGGCAGGTTCCCGCAGACACTGGCGCTCAGTGTCAGGAGGCTGACACAGTCCCATTTTCTCAAGGAAACACAGCAGGACATGGAGCTGGCGTTCGGTCTGGTCAGCAAAGCTGAAAAGACCCCAGAGAATGGCATTTGTCGGGTTTTCTTCCTGCGTATTGTGATGCTCTGACACCCTAAAACCCTTCCTGGCTGGGGAGAGACGGCCCTCCCAGCGAGCCAGTCCTTAGGGACAGCGCAGGGCCCGGCCCCCCGAGCCAGCCCTCCTCCACCTGCCCCACACCCAACAGGTGATGCCCCTCTGCCTGAGTCACCAGGGGCCAGTCGCCCAGCGACCACCCCATAGCCCAGAGCCCCCAGAATGACCCAGTGCAGTCCCCCCCGAGTGTGCACCAGCCTGCCCGCCTGCCCGTGGGAACCTGAGCACCCCCAGCTCCTGCCTCCCACCAAAGCCTGCGCCCTGCCATGGCCCCGCATAGCAAGCACGCCTCTCGCTTCTAGGGGACTGTGAGTGACATCGGACTTTTCTTTCTTTCAGTGGCTTTGAGCAAAGGGAGGGGAGGGACGCAGAACAGCCAGGAAGCTCGGGCCCCGGTCCCTAACCCTGGTCTCGCACGACTCACACTGACTGAAAGTCCGCCGTGTTTGCCGGGAGACGGAGCTCCCCGCCCCCTCGCCTTCCAGGGACGCCAAAGCCTGCCACCTTCCCGTCCCTCGCCCGGAGGCGGAAGGGAGCCCACCAGCCCTTGACTCTCACAGGGTCCCCAGACCCGCCGGGCACCTGCACGGCACCCGCCTGGTCCCGTTCTCCACCCGTGCTCACGCCGTGTCAACACGACCTCGAAGAAAGAATGTCCCCAAGCGTGTGTCGGAGGTGGGGGGAACGGTCCAGCCTGCTATGGGAGGCTCTCCATGGGTGTCTGAATCATGGGGCCCCGAGCACGGCCTCCCAGCCCCGCCCTCCCCTCCTGCCCCCAGCAGCCTGCCGAGGGGACGGTCCTCCTGAGGGCCGGTCGGCTGGCAGGCGGTGACTGCGGGCTGCCTGCAGCGCTGTCTGGACACCACCCTGCCGTCCGCTCCTCACAGTCTCCCCAGAAACATGTCAAGCCCACAGCCAGGCCGGCTACACCGGGCCATACGCCTGTCCCCACGCCTGCCAGGCTCCGTGCCCGCAGCGGCCCCCTAGCGTGACCTGTCCCACCCAGTTTGGTACCACTTCCTCCAGGAAGCCTTCCTGGTCCTCATGGCTGCCTTGCAGCTCCCTGCTCGCTGCCCGGCAGACACGGGGAGAGAGAGACAGAGAGAGAGAGAGAGACTCATCCATTCTTCAGGGTCAAAGAGAGACTCATCCATTCTTCATGACATCCATGGCTCCTTACAAATCACTTGCACCTTAATTTTCTCTTGAAAAGAACACAGTAAGCAACGCCAAAGGAAACCTTCTCATTGCTAACAGATTTTGTGAGGAATTATTTTCTCCCCGTAGAGCCACGACGAGTCGTCTCGGTTGTTCCCTGGAGACCGGTCGTCTGGAACCAGGGAAACGGGAGGAAATTCGGGCCCGAGGCCAGCGGCCGGCAGGGAGAAAGGGCCTTTGTCCGCCCTGCGCCCAGTTCCCAGAGCCACTGTCGCACACACAGAGGACAATGGACGCTTATCCCTCTGCACTGCCCCTCGGCATGGACAGAGGGCTCTGTGACAAGCGAGACCGGCAGAAGACAGCGTCTTGCACAGGGGACACCGGGGGTGCTGGCAACGTCGTTTCCCCAAATCCTCCCAAGAAAAGGAAACGAGGGACAGAACAGCAGAAAAAGTGCACGAGGAAAACCAGAGGGACAGCCAGGCTCATCTCCGCGGGCATCGGGGGTGCCCTGGCGTGTCCCAGCCCTGGGCCACCGCCCCCGGGGGCCGGGGACGCAAGCCGTGTGCGATCCCGCCAGGCAGCGGTAAGTTAGGTCTGCAGGACTCGGCTGCCCGGCGGGAAGCGTGGAAACCCCGCCTTCTGGTTTGCCCGTCCGCGTTGTTTCTAGGTCACTCTGCTGCCCTGTCCCACCCAGTGAGGGGACAGTAGTCGACACGCAGTGATGCCACGTGACGGGTCGTGCCACACACGTCAGGAAAAGCTGCCTGAGGGCACAGAGCTGACCTCATCGACCCACGACTCTAAGTTACCGCTTGAATCAAAAGCCACAAAACCTTCTCAGGAGTAAACATTTCTGCAGAGCGGCGGCCGGGGGGGGCCGAGCTCCCGGTCCCCAGGAGCGTGTGAGGGAGACGGCGCTTTAGGTTTCACAGACTCGATCTCGAGGGACTTGCACGTCATTCCAGGGGCCGTGCTTTACCATGGCTGCTCAAACCTGAGAGTTTCCAGATTATGCCATGGACGCAGAAAACGTTTTCAGAATGCGTTAGTAAGGTTCGCACCGCGTTCGCAGGAAAACAAGTAGATCGAGGGTTCGTTCTCAGTGTTCATTCTCGCCTCTGAGTGTCGTCCCAACCGTCCTGCCCGACCCGCTTCAGAACCCAGAGCTGTGGGGACACAATGGCCCCTCCGGGCCGGGCCTAGGGACCCTACAGCGAACTCCGGCAGGGCTGCTGGCCCCGGCCGTGTCCCAGGAGACCCCAGACCCCGGGAGCACGCCTGCCCCCTGGGGGAGACCCACTGTCAGGAGATAGACTTTGCAGCCACACTGGAGCGCAGGCCTCGGCCCTCCTTGGAGATGTACTGAAAGGGACTTACACTGTGGCTCCTTCGTCCCTTGGAGGTGTCACCTTGCCTCCCAAGACCCAGAGGCCTCTTTCTCCCGGACCCGAGAGCCATTCTTTGAAGTGGAATCATGATGAAGGACGGACCTCTGCGCCCCGGTGTCTGTGGGCCGGTGGGGTCCCAGCTGACAGGAGCCTCCGGCAGACGCGGTGGCCCAACCCCCCGCCCCCACCCCCGGCCCTCGCCGTCTGCACGCGCCGTGCTCCCTCGTCCGAGCTCCGCGTTCGTCCCCGCCCGGCGGTGGGGACTCGAACACGCACTCGCCTGAGGGTCTGTCATTCCACAAACGCGTGCCGAGCGCCTGCCACGCCCCGGCCCTGGCTGCGGATCCGGGGACACTCAGATCCTGCACGAGACACACGGCCACGGCAGGAAGGAGAGAAAGACCTGACCTAACTGGATACGATGATGAAGACTCAACAGACGCTCACACTAACGACAAAGACCGATCCCAGGGGCACAAAGTCACGGTGTCCTGGACACGCACGGTGGAGACGTGGCACGCTGTGCACAATAAAAACGTGCTCCGACCTGATGTTAGCGAGCGCCGTCCGAACACGCCGGGGGGCGGGCATCGAGGCGGCGGAAGCGGGCGGCAGTATCAGAAGGCCGCGGGGGGCAGGACCGACAGAGACGGATGAGGACCGGGGACAGAGTGCCCGACAGGAGTGTCACCGAGAGCAGGCTGTGGGGTGGGCGGCCTGGACAGGGGCGAAGAGGAAATGCAGACCAGAGCTCTGGGGGCTGGGGCTGGGGTCCGGTGAGGTGGACAGGTCACCCCAGGAAGGGGGTTGTCCACCAGGACAAGCGCTCAGTGTGAGGGCACATCAAAGGGTTCGGTTCCACACACATGCGCCTCGGTTTCAGAATCCCTGCCAGCTCAGCCGTCAGAGCTCCCTGCCTGGACACCCCACTTATGGCAGTGTTCCCTCCCAGAGTGACACTCAGCGCAAGCTCCTGGGGGCTACGAGGAGACCTGGTCTCCCAGGTGAGGCCAGGTAGCTGCAAGCCCCAGAGAGGGCAGTGAAGTGGCCTTGGCATCCATGAGCACCCTCTGTGCTGGGCCAGGCCCGAGCAGGCCAAGGGGTCAGGTCGCACCCACAGCTGCACAGGCCGCCAAGAGGGGAGCAGGTGACGCCAGGCCACGGGGGAGGAGTGGGTGGGGGTAGGGCAGGGCTTCGGGTGGCCCCAGAGCAGGGAGGCACAGGGAGTCCTCAGGGAGAGGGGACAAAGGGGCCCCGCCCAACTCCGAAGGAGAAAGGCCCGTGCCCCGCGTCCGTCCTGCTCTGGGACCCGGGGCTGGCAGGCACTTGGCTCTAAGCTCACAGTGGGGCGGCCAAGACAGCGCAGAGATCAGGGCCGACACTCAGAAGACACAGAGGCGGTTGTTGGATGGCTAAGTGAGCCACACGGTCCGCTGAGTCCAACAAGAAGGGGCGCCCGGCCTGATGGCACAGACAGGCCCAGACGCCACACAGCCGCCTTCGCTCTCCGGGTCGGCACCCGGCCGGTGGGACAGCAGAGAACGTGCTGGAAGCC
>NW_011889119.1:14741-18781 GCF_000151845.1 Pteropus vampyrus
ACACGCACGGTGGAGACGTGGCACGCTGTGCACAATAAAAACGTGCTCCGACCTGATGTTAGCGAGCGCCGTCCGAACACGCCGGGGGGCGGGCACCGAGGCGGCGGAAGCGGGCGGCAGTGTCAGAAGGCCGCCGGGGGCAGGACCGAGAGAGACGGATGAGGACTGGGGACAGAGTGCCCGACAGGAATGTCACCGAGAGCAGGCTGTGGGGCGGGCGGCCTGGACAGGGGCGAAGAGGAAATGCAGACCAGAGCTCTGGGGGCTGGGGCTGGGGTCCGGTGAGAGGGACAGGTCACCCCAGGAAGGGGGTTGTCCACCTGGACAAGCGCTCAGTGTGAGGGCACATCAAAGGGTTCGGTTCCACACACGTGCACCTCGGTTTCAGAATCCCTGCCAGCTCAGCCGTCAGAGCTCCCTGCCTGGACTCCCCACTTATGGCAGTGTTCCCTCCCAGAGTGACACTCAGCGCAAGCTCCTGGGGGCTACGAGGAGACCTGGTCTCCCAGGTGAGGCCAGGTAGCTGCAAGCCCCAGAGAGGGCAGTGAAGTGGCCTTGGCACCCATCAGCACCCTCTGTGCTGGGCCAGGCCCGAGCAGGCCAAGGGGTCAGGTCGCACCCACAGCTGCACAGGCCGCCAAGAGGGGAGCAGGTGACGCCAGGCCACGGGGGAGGAGTGGGTGGGGGTAGGGCAGGGCTTCGGGTGGCCCCAGAGCAGGGAGGCACAGGGAGTCCTCAGGGAGAGGGGACAAAGGGGCCCCGCCCAACTCCGAAGGAGAAAGGCCCGTGCCCCGCGTCCGTCCTGCTCTGGGACCCGGGGCTGGCAGGCACTTGGCTCTAAGCTCACAGTGGGGCGGCCAAGACAGCACAGAGATCAGGGCCGACACTCAGAAGACACAGAGGCGGTTGTTGGATGGCTAAGTGAGCCACACGGTCCGCTGAGTCCAACAAGAAGGGGCGCCCGGCCTGACGGCACAGACAAGCCCAGACGCCACACAGCCGCCTTCGCTCTCCGGGTCGGCATCCGGCCGGTGGGACAGCAGAGAACGTGCTGGAAGCCGCTCCTCACATGTCGCGTCCCTGCGGCCAGTCTGTGCGCAACACGGAAAACGCGGGGCTTTCTAGAGCGGGAGACCCGGGCTGGCGAGCGGTCGGTCCAGCGGCCAAAGTGTCACCGTCAGGGAGAGCACCTCCAAACACGCGTCCCTGAGGGTTACTGCCAGGACCCCAGCCTGCAAGTGGGGGCCCAAGGCACCGGGAGGCCTCGGGGACGGGGGCTGGGGACGGGGAGGGCAGAGGCCTCCATACACACCGTGTGCGTGTGCAGAGACCCCCTGACTCAGAACCTGTCGCTGGGAGGACGCTCGGCGGGCATCAAACTCCTCGTTCACACACGCAGGCGGCGCCAATACCTGCCTGGCCCCAGGCGAGCACGTTCCCCAAGGAAGGGCGTCTCGCCTGGTACTCTGCCGCCGAGAAGGAGGGCAGGCCACGACGACGCAGAGGTCAGGAGCGCTGGCCTTTTCCAGGAATTTATTTCATCTCGGCATAAACGGACACACATACAAGTCTCCAGCCTCCGTGCCTGGGAGGCGACAAGTGAAGCTCTGATGAACTCAGTGACGGCGCCAGCGGTGGCAGCCGCCCCACTGCGCCGGGAACAGGCTGGTTCGTCTGCGGTCACAGCGAGGCCTGGGAGGCCCTTCCTCTCACGCGACAACCGGCTACTTCTGTCCCGGGTCCTTTCGAGTCTGCGCGCGTTGAGAGCACCCGCATCGGCAGCTCGGCGCAGAGCGCCAGAGCCGCGTGTCCAGGCGCCTCACGGGGTGAGAAAAGGTGGAAAGGGCGCTGCCTCCGACGTGAATTCAGGGGCAACAAACACATCGGCGTGTTTCCATTTTCAGCCTTTATTATCTTCCCACGAATGACGACACGGCAGAGGGAAAGCGGGAAACATGAACATTAGGAGTTTTTTGTTTTTAGTGCCAAAATAAAACATTTCATAAGCTTAAGGAAGCATCTAAAGACAAGACAAAATAACACTTTTATTTCCACTCGCCCCAGTAAGGTATCACAGCAGAGTAGGCCCTGAAGCCCTCTCAACTCGAGGAAGCAGCGAAGGACAGCAAAAGCATCGCATTGCGAAATCTTTTACAGGAAGTTACCCAAGAGACCAGCAGATTAAACCTCTGCCACCAGAATTACTCAAGTAACAGCAGAAATTAACAGAAATGGAGCAGGCGATTCATCTCCTTAAGAATTTGTAGCAAAGCTGATACAGGAAGAGTTTTAACTAAGGAGCAAAAGCATTTCCACAGTATTCATTCTCCTGCAGGAAAAGAAATAGGAACCACCATATACTCAGGGACGAAATCGCCAAGTTCTAAACCACACTCTGCAGAGCTGCCCAGTCAGTATCACGCTCAGCTCGTTCCCAAGACCAGGGATGAAAACAGAGAGGAAATGAAGACGTCTTAAGCCTGCACCCTTGGGCTCCAAATGAACCTTGACTGACAACACAAGTCATTGCTTGTCAACGGACCGAAGGGTGACGCCTTCCTGCACCCCAGGTTCTGCTCGCTCGGAACCCGGGCAGATGTCCACGCAAATGCATCAGCTACACCTGACACCTGATCGAACGTCAGAAGCAGTGTTGCTCTGTTTTTCAAAATGGTGTTGGGTATGGACTAAGAGTGTCACCTTGAACATGAAACACCCTTCCCTGGGCATCAGAGCTCCAGAGGCGAGTCCGCCCCCTCGGCAGGGGGTGGCTTTCCTGTATGCTTAACTGGTGCCAACCCGGGAGCTGCACACCCCAGGACTGGCCCCACAAGCGAAGTGAGCTGGTCCCCAGTTTGTTTCATGTGCTGCTGCCGTTAAGGGGTTGGATATGTGACACTCCACCTGTCCTTGTGCACACCACGTGACAAGTCCCAGGACTCTGGGGCCAGACGTGCTGCTCCGCCTAGTCGGGCACTCCCTACTGATGAATCACAGGACAGGGCACAGAAAACGCTCGTGGGCAGGGGCCGGGCGGCCGTCCACACCCGACGGCCAGCGCTTCCGCCTTCCGTGGGAGCGACTTCACTCCGGAAGCCCGCCTCAGCATTCTGTTTTCCCATGGTCAACGTGACAGGAATGATTTGTCTAGTAAAATCACAGTGAGAACACTCTAAGAGTTTGCTATTTAAGGAATGAAAATACTAGCCTGGTTCCATTTCATATAGAAGTTTTAGCATAAATAAAAAACTCTAGAGAAATATGCACTACAATATGAAATGTCCGTTCCTATACGAGAACACCGATTCCCTTTACTCTAAGCTCTTGTCCAGTCTCTTCCCAGAAGAGGCAGCAGATCAGGCCTCTCTCTTCTCCTTCCTGAGATGGTTAACCAAGGGCCAAGACAGCCTCTCAGTTCACGAGCGATAACGCGCGAGCTCACAAGCCGCCTTCATGCCCTCCAGCTGAGACTGTAAGTAATTCTATTTCTCTGGCACATGCATAAGATTCAAGCTGATCGTTGCTAAACATACTTCTAACTTTCATAACCACAGACTCTTTATAAAGCATAACCTATTTCCCAACTGTCCCCTGGTTGCTACAGAGATGTGACTCCCATCCGTGGACTAACAAGTAAATAAGAGCAATCTACGCGGGATCCCGTCTAATCACGTTCCAGGAACTTTCGGTGTGTGCTCTTCCTGATATGATAAACGACTGGATTGGACTCAGAATCCACATTGCTTCGCCTCTGCATGAGCACATAGCTCATCCTTAAATTCTGAGCGAATAGGAAACCCTGTCTGTACATCTTTGAAAAGTAAAATGTTAGAACAAATGAGCAAAGATCCACTGATTCCTTTTTAATCCTTGTGCCTGTCAAAGTAGCGAGTTCCACGTTAACTGTTACACTGGGAATTCTCAATTACAAAAACGTAGCTTACCTGCCAAACTATATCATAAATGTTATTTCCTCTCACAAAAACACACTCGCTGTCACTCTGTCACATGCTCTTAGAATGTTTTTACGAATTAATTTT
>NW_011889119.1:18831-21079 GCF_000151845.1 Pteropus vampyrus
AGGGGTTGGATATGTGACACTCCACCTGTCCTTGTGCACACCACGTGACAAGTCCCAGGACTCTGGGGCCAGACGTGCTGCTCCGCCTAGTCGGGCACTCCCTACTGATGAATCACAGGACAGGGCACAGAAAACGCTCGTGGGCAGGGGCCGGGCGGCCGTCCACACCCGACGGCCAGCGCTTCCGCCTTCCGTGGGAGCGACTTCACTCCGGAAGCCCGCCTCAGCATTCTGTTTTCCCATGGTCAACGTGACAGGAATGATTTGTCTAGTAAAATCACAGTGAGAACACTCTAAGAGTTTGCTATTTAAGGAATGAAAATACTAGCCTGGTTCCATTTCATATAGAAGTTTTAGCATAAATAAAAAACTCTAGAGAAATATGCACTACAATATGAAATGTCCGTTCCTATACGAGAACACCGATTCCCTTTACTCTAAGCTCTTGTCCAGTCTCTTCCCAGAAGAGGCAGCAGATCAGGCCTCTCTCTTCTCCTTCCTGAGATGGTTAACCAAGGGCCAAGACAGCCTCTCAGTTCACGAGCGATAACGCGCGAGCTCACAAGCCGCCTTCATGCCCTCCAGCTGAGACTGTAAGTAATTCTATTTCTCTGGCACATGCATAAGATTCAAGCTGATCGTTGCTAAACATACTTCTAACTTTCATAACCACAGACTCTTTATAAAGCATAACCTATTTCCCAACTGTCCCCTGGTTGCTACAGAGATGTGACTCCCATCCGTGGACTAACAAGTAAATAAGAGCAATCTACGCGGGATCCCGTCTAATCACGTTCCAGGAACTTTCGGTGTGTGCTCTTCCTGATATGATAAACGACTGGATTGGACTCAGAATCCACATTGCTTCGCCTCTGCATGAGCACATAGCTCATCCTTAAATTCTGAGCGAATAGGAAACCCTGTCTGTACATCTTTGAAAAGTAAAATGTTAGAACAAATGAGCAAAGATCCACTGATTCCTTTTTAATCCTTGTGCCTGTCAAAGTAGCGAGTTCCACGTTAACTGTTACACTGGGAATTCTCAATTACAAAAACGTAGCTTACCTGCCAAACTATATCATAAATGTTATTTCCTCTCACAAAAACACACTCGCTGTCACTCTGTCACATGCTCTTAGAATGTTTTTACGAATTAATTTTCCTCATCAATTACATACCGATTTAAAACATTGTAAGTAGTGGGTTCTAAAGGCTCTTGAGTGTTTGTCCTTAGAACCGTTGAAAAGAAACGATCTTCACCTTCTTTGGGGGGAATAATTCGCTCTTTGAGTCCATTACGAAGCACGAAAGTGGCTGAGCACATTTTGTAGCTATGAAAGGCTAAAACAGACACGCGCCCTTGGTGGTGACTTTTCCTATTCGAGATATACAGTTCGGTAAACACTGAGTCACCAAAGATTTAAAAGTCATGTGATAGCAAGTCATCGCTCCGTCACCGAAGGTCAGTGTTAACATCCGCCAACCTGGGAACATTAAACCAGCTCTGTGGGCTGCGGCTGCTCCTCCCGCGTGTGTGGGCAGGACCTGTGGGGCACAGGACAGACTGCCATGCCTGTTGGAGGGGAAACCATATTGGTGATCAAAGGTTTTACCTTTGATGCTTATCAGATGGGACCTGAGCCGGCAAAGCTCCAGCACATGGTGGTGAGAACTTTTTAACTAAGCTACAGGGTTTAAGAGCTTCCCTTACCGCTTATCACTTAAACGTAAGCCAAAACATCTGTGCCTCCTTCCAGTGGGTGCTAACAGGGGTCACGGTGGCCTGTCCTAGGGTCCCTCCTCCCAGCGCCCTAAGCTAAGGTACCCGCAGAACCCCAGTCTGGCACCTGTCCACTGCACTCAGGGGCGCCAGTGAACCCCGAGCACATCCTGGGGACCCCCCCCTGTACACCATGAATACGGCCTGGGTACCTAACCACCTAACACCCAGGCACGCTCTGAACACTCCACGGCCCGCCCCGCACCTTGGAGCATCATCTTTAGACCCCATTCCCTTCTCCCTCTGGTACCTGTCTCTTAACCCTAAGGTCACCTGTGTGCACCCCTCCACATCTTCCACCACGACCCCATGAATCGAAGCGAAGTGAAAAGGAACGCACGACAGGAAAGCGGACCTTAAGACAGCGCTGCAAAAAGTCTGGGGGCGCCAGCGGCAAGCTAACTGCAAAGCGTTTAAGCGACCCCGGTGGCCACGCCCAGCCCGCGACTCTCCCCCTCCCCTCCTCCA
>NW_011889119.1:23844-25256 GCF_000151845.1 Pteropus vampyrus
GCAGCGGCCAGGATGCGCTGGGCCTGGGCCGTTCACCTGGGGGCGAGTCCGTAACTCACTCTCCAGGTGGCTGTTGGAAAAGGTCACCGTGCACATCACAAGGGCCTTCCTGGCTTATCAGCCCCGAGCCTTCCTCCGCGACTTCCTTTGTGGGACCGTCAGGTGCTTCCACGTCATCCCGCCATACTGTTCTTGTTCCTGTTTGTGGGAGAAAGAGAGGATGTTTGAATTTGCCTTTCCCAGGGTTATTTGTGTCAGCGGCTTCCCTCCTCAACGTGTAGGTCACAGAAGTCAGACTCGGTGGGAGGGGGGCTGTGGCTCGTCCTGCTGGGCCGTTGGGTGACGGGATGTGCGGAGTAATGGAGGGATTTTTAAAAGTGCCTCTCACGCTTCTCCCTGAGGTGAACTCAATTCAGGCAATGGGCCTTAAATACACCCGGCTCGACCGTGTGACGCGGCAGGATTTGGGCGTCAAAAGCAGTCAGGTATCAGCAGGTCACTTTTCAACCTGATGAAATGTCCCACGTGTGTAGTTAGGAGCTGTTCGCGCGGAGGCGTGGCTGGCCTGCGCTCCCACTGGTTTTGCTAACGAGGTGGCAGTTTCCCTGCCATCTCTCCCTGTCAGTTACCTGACGTTACAACGAACATTGGGAGACAGCAGCCGAGGACACTCCTGTGCAGGTGGCCTGAGCTGCTGCTCATCTTGGACTCAGTGTCTGGAAAACCGCAGAGAAGCAGCTGTCCAAAAAGTCCCCAGCAGCAAAAGGACAGCCAAAGGAAAAAAACCAACCAGAAATACCTGGAAGGCAGACGCGAGCACCTGCGCATGGGTTAGAAAATAATACAACGTCTCCTAAAGAGGCAAAACCTTCACGAGGGCTCCCTGGCCTGGGGCGGGGGTGGCCATCGCGTCCCAGCCCCGAGGAAGAGTCAGGAGAGAGCAAGAAACAGCCACACGGCTGGGGCTCACGGGCCGTCTGCAGATGAGACCAAATGACACGGACCCACCTCCCTCCACATCTGCTGGTTCTCTGCCCATCACACTTAATACCATTGCCCGATCGCTGTAAATGCTGAGTGTGTGTGTGTGCACACGCGTGTGCATGTGTGTGCACGTGTTTATCCGCTTGCCCCGCTCTTCCGGCTACTGTGTTACTACAAAGCCTTCCCTCTCTAAGTGTCTTAGATCGGAGATTCGAGACATCGAACTCCCTCTCTCCTCCCTCCCCCGGCCCCTCCTGCCCCCAACACCCTTAACAGCTTTGTGACCTATGCACGACGTGCCACTCCAGAGGCACTGTCCTGGGATGCAGGAAGCACAGTGTGAAATGTCCAAAGCCCCTGAGCTGTGCCCCAGGCCCGAGGGTCGGGATGCTGAGCGTGGGGGACGCTGCTGTTGACTCAGCTGTGCC
>NW_011889119.1:25306-27692 GCF_000151845.1 Pteropus vampyrus
GGATGCAGGAAGCACAGTGTGAAATGTCCAAAGCCCCTGAGCTGTGCCCCAGGCCCGAGGGTCGGGATGCTGAGCGTGGGGGACGCTGCTGTTGACTCAGCTGTGCCAGGCCACTGAGCTGTGACACTCCATCCACTCCCCTCCTGCTGGAAAGAACGCGGCCAGCAGCACGGAATGTGATGACGGACAGAACCGCGAGGCTGTTCTAGGAGGTCGCTGATGCTGCTCCAGGGTGCTCGTCAGTCAGCCGAGTCGTCCAAGGGAGTCAGGAGAAAGTTAGGGCGTCCCAACCCCTCTCAGCCCAAAACACACGCGACCCTTAATGTCCGGAATGAAGGCAGAGACCGGCTCTCTCATTTGGCTGATTCTTTTAGCATCTCTGTGCAATACACTAGACCTGGCCTCCGAAAACTGACTTAGTATTTTTTTGGGGGGAGGGCCTGGAAAAGTGTCCCAGAATTTCCAGTTCTTCCTTTGAAGTGGCCCTCGTTAGAATATGGAAGAGTGACCTTCAGGGAAGTCATCACAGACCTAAAGGAAAGGCAAGCAGTGGGACGCAGAAGCTCATGCCGGGAACTCTGGGCTTTAAAAGCCCCAGGGACTCGGCATAAAGGCAGAAGGAGCCCAGCTAAGGACGCGTTTTTGCACCCGCAGTGAAGCGGGAGCTCCAGCTCCACGATGAAACAGACCTAATGCGGTCGGTGGGACCCGGCCATGTCCCCACCTGCGTCTCTGCTGCCCCGGCCGGGACCAGCCGAGGCACAGCCACACGGCCTCGCTGAGGCCCACCCGTGAGCCTCTGCTCGCTGACACGAGTCCCTGCTCGCCGCCCAGGCAGCCAGGGCAATGCCACACACACGAATCTGCCACTGTGACGTCAGGTGGCGGTGCTGCTGAATGCCATGTGCTGAGGCCGCCGCAGAGGCCCTCCTTCACGGAACTACTGGACACTATGCCCCGCTCTGCAGAAGACAGTCAGACTCCGCAGGACAAGTCAGGTCCCTCGGCAGAGGGGCCGTGCCCTTTCATATGGCGTTAAAGAAGCCCAGTGTTAATAACTGTCCCCACCCCCCGGACAACTCATCACTGTGATTAGAGCCCCTTTTGCTGTGACTGTCCCCTGGCACATGCGTGAGTCTGCTGAGACACTGTCACGCCTCTTAGGACCGGCACAGAGATCTGGGTCTCCTTGCCCACGGAGTGGCTGGCTCTGGAATCGGGACCCCACCAGAGGTTCCCAGAGGGCCCTGTGCGAGTGCCACCATGGTGACAGTGTGATAATGGACCCCCACGGCCCAGGCAGGTTGTCCTGAGGGACTGTCACCAAGTGTCACTCTGTCACACACAGATGATGGACGGAATCTGAGCACAGGGGTCTGAAGGACGCGTCAGGTGTCCTTAGGGGCCTCAGCGAGGCTGGGGGGTGCGCAGCACGCTTCCTCCTGACCTGTGCTCCGGACGTATTCTAATGGGAACGCGTTTTATTTCCATATAATGTATATAGCGCTTCCCCCTGAGGAATATAAACCTCTTACTGACCCTAGAAATACCTAAACCGAAAATTTCAGTTTTTTCCATTATTTCAGTTAATGTGAAATTTAAAAAAAAAAAAAAGATTGTGTATGATTTCCTAATGTGGACATTATTTATGTATTTAATGTAGCTATTAGTTTATTTAAAATTAAATAGGCTTCATTATAATAAGACAGGTTGCTAAAAAGAATCTTCCTTTCAAATAATTATAATGAGCTTAAGTCGCTGAAGCTCGCTAAGAGCGTGAGAGCTGCGGACGCCTCTGCAGGGCGCGCTGCTTCTGCGGCGCTTCTCCGTGTCTCTCGAGTCGCGCGTCACGATTTCTCACACGCGGCTCCCGGCCACCGCCCGTGAGAGCAGAGTCCCTGGGAACAGCACCCGCGACCCTCCGGACACGGACACGCAAGGAGAGAGGCTGGGTGGGGCCGGGCCCGGGGTCGGCCCGCGGGGCGTCGCGGTCTCTCCGCCCCGGACCCGCGGGACCCGCCGCGGAGCGGCCCCGAAGTGGGCAGGGCGCCTGGCGAGGAGCGCAGCCTGTTGAATGACTCACTGAATAAGCGGATGTCCCTGCGTGGATGAGGTGACATTACTAGTCTACTCCACCAGACTAGTCTGTGCCCTTTAACCCACTGCTCTGAAGGGCATCCCTAGCAGACCAGGGGACATGGAGCGTGACCCGGCCACGCCCGGTGGCGATGCGGCCGCGATGTTTAGCGTCTGCTGGGCCGGGCACTGTCCTCGTGTGTGTCACGTCACAAACACATCTAACTTCACGAGCGGCCGTCCCGGGAGGCGGCGTGTCTCCCACCCCGTTTTACAGACCAGTGAGCGGTGACGCGACTGCATGTCGCCC
>NW_011889119.1:27742-29122 GCF_000151845.1 Pteropus vampyrus
GCGGGACCCGCCGCGGAGCGGCCCCGAAGTGGGCAGGGCGCCTGGCGAGGAGCGCAGCCTGTTGAATGACTCACTGAATAAGCGGATGTCCCTCCGTGGATGAGGCGACATTACTAGTCTACTCCACCAGACTAGTCTGTGCCCTTTAACTCACTGCTCTGAAGGGCGTCCCTAGCAGACCAGGGGACATGGAGCGTGACCCGGCCACGCCCGGTGGCGATGCGGCCGCGATGGCTAGCGTCTGCTGGGCCAGGCACTGTCCTCGTGTGTGTCACGTCACACACACATCTAACTTCACGAGCGGCCGTCCCGGGAGGCGGCGTGTCTCCCACCCCGTTTTACAGACCAGTGAGCGGTGACGCGACTGCATGTCGCCCATCAGCCTCAGGAGGAGCCGCGGCCCCTGACGCTCCTGCCCTTACGCGCCCCGGCCCGGGAGCTGGCTCCGCCGCATGCATGCCCTGGGGGGCCGAGGCCCACGGGACAGACAGCCCGACAGCTCGTGCGTGGCCCGGTGCAGCCTGTCCGCAGTCCTGGGGTCGTACGCCCCGCGGTCCCTAGGCAGGCGGAGGTGACGGGCGTGCCGTGCGCGACGGGCGCCCCAGCCCGGGGTCCGCCAGCTCCCGCTCAGCAGCCTCCGCGGAGGGACACGGGATGGCCGGTGAGTGTCCCCGCAGACCTCAACCGCAGGAAGCAGACTGACTGCGAACGTCTCTAAGAGCGTTCACGTGATGGCTCTTCTTGAAGTCCCGCTCCCCAGGCGGCTACCAGGGCGCCGAGCCATGTTCCCAGGGCACCTCCGCCCGCGTCTCTCCACGCAGCCAAAACGCCTCTCCATCCGCCGCAGGGGCTCACACTGCTGCACGCGCTTAAGCTGAGCGTGTGTGCGTGTCAGCAGCCTCTGCCACGCGATCCCTGCTGCCCACAGCCGTCTGTCACGGCTCCAGCCACAGCTGCGCTCAGCCCTGACCTCCAGCTGCTGCGGCAGCTTCTGCCTGAGCCTCCCCTGCCGCCCTGCTGCCCCCGCCGCTGTGGCTGCTGTGCCCTGTGTCTGCACAGAAGTCTTATCTGAGCGCCACAGTGTCACTGCTTATAGGCAGGTGCCACCCCTCCAGCAGGACGTGAAATTCACGACAAGGAACACTGCCGTCATCACTGCGTCCTTAGCATGGAGACGGGTTCTGCCAGGCAGTCGGCAGACTTGGTCGATGAGCGAGTGTGTGAATGGATGTTAGTTGCGAAAAACTAAAAATCGGCCCTGAGAACAAACACCCAGATTAAAACGCCACACGTGAGCACGTTCTTAAACTACACAAAGCGACATACGTGGAACTGTGAGGAACCACGATGTCACTCACGGAACAAGTTCTTTCAAAAGGA
>NW_011889119.1:29602-32193 GCF_000151845.1 Pteropus vampyrus
AGCCCGACAGCTCGTCCGTGGCCCGGTGCAGCCTGTCCGCAGTCCTGGGGTCGTACGCCCCGCGGTCCCTAGGCAGGCGGAGGTGACGGGCGTGCCGTGCGCGACGGGCGCCCCAGCCCGGGGTCCGCCAGCTCCCGCTCAGCAGCCTCCGCGGAGGGACACGGGATGGCCGGTGAGTGTCCCCGCAGACCTCAACCGAAGGAAGCAGACTGACTACGAACGTCTCTAAGAGCGTTCACGTGATGGCTCTTCTTGAAGTCCCGCTCCCCAGGCGGCTACCAGGGCGCCGAGCCATGTTCCCAGCGCACCTCCGCCCGCGTCTCTCCACGCAGCCAAAACGCCTCTCCATCCGACGCAGGGGCTCACACTGCTGCACGCGCTTAAGCTGGGCGTGTGTGCGTGTCAGCAGCCTCTGCCACGCGATCCCTGCTGCCCACAGCCGTCTGTCACCGCTCCAGCCACAGCTGCGCTCACCCCTGACCTCCAGCTGCTGCGGCAGCTTCTGCCTGAGCCTCCCCTGCCGCCCCGCTGCCCCCACCGCTGTGGCTGCTGTGCCCTGTGTCTGCACAGAAGTCTTATCTGAGCACCACAGTGTCACTGCTTATAGGCAGGTGCCACCCCTCCAGCAGGACGTGAAATTCACGACAAGGAACACTGCCGTCATCACTGCGTCCTTAGCACGGAGACGGGTTCTGCCAGGCAGTCGGCAGACTTGGTCGATGAGCGAGTGTGTGAATGGATGTTAGTTGCAAAAAACTAAAAATCGGCCCTGAGAACACCCAGATTAAAACACCACACGTGAGCACGTTCTTAAACTACACAAAGCGACATACGTGGAACTGTGAGGAACCACGATGTCACTCACGGAACAAGTTCTTTCAAAAGGACCAGGTGCTCTCTGGGTGCTGGAGTACAAACAGGTTTCGCCATAGTCGATGTAACTGCCAGGTTTGCACATTTTCTAACGTATGCTGCTTTTCCACTCACAAAACGTGGATTTGAAATTATAGGATTCCCCCAGGCCCAGCCCAGCGGACACCTCACTGTCCCAGAGCACGATGCAGGAGAGCTCGGCCGCCCGGTCCCCTCGCTGCGGTGACAGATCAGCCTCAGGCTGAAGCAGAGAAAGGACCTGGCTCCAGCGGGTGATGAGCGGGAATCGGGGCGGACTGGACTTTGGAGGAAGCGGCGAAGGCCGCCCAGAGCACCCAGAAGGGCCGCGGGAGGGGACTGAGCCAGCCCGCAGCCGGCCTGGGCCCGGGGTTCTGCTCCCCTCTGGCTTGCGCTGTGAGGGGGCATCCTCCCCCAAAATGGCAGTGATTCTCACACACACGAGCGCCTACTTCCCGGGCTGCCAGGGCTGGGGCTGTTCGTGAAGAGCCCGCAGGGCACAGGGAACACGGCGGCTCTCGGTCACAGGAAGCCCCCAACAGGACAGAGCCTGGCCCCCACTGCGAAGGCAGGCGTGCTCCCTGGCACCTTCTCGGTCACCTCCGATGCCACCCTCAGGGGCCACGTTGAGGACGGGCTCCTGAGCCCACAGACAACACTCGACGCCCAGAGACACTGAGGTCCTCGTCTCAGAAGACCAAACAAAGCCAGCAACAGACCAAAACCAACTGCGGCCTTCTCGTCCTTCCTCGCCCCGTCAGGAGGGTGGCCCCGAAACAGCCTCACCCCGTCAGGAGGGTGGCCCCGAAACAGCCAGGTACGCGTGAGGACGCGAACACCGAGCTTCCGACCTTATGCGGATGGCCCCCAGGGAGCTGCGGTGCTGCTTGCGTCTCTGCAGGCCCCGAGCACCGGCTGAGCACGGCCCGTGGTGAAGGCCCCCGATGTGGCTGCCGCGGCCTTTCCCCCTGGATGTGGGTTGGGAGTTAATGGCAGCAACGAGGTCAGGGCAACAGAAGACATTTCAGTCTCACAAAGATGCTGATCTGGGAAAACATCGCTCCACCTCGGACACGTCACGTAAGTCCGAGTGAAAACTCCGGGGAGGGTGTGACCTCCACGCAGGGCACAGGGACAGCACGTCCCCCGCAGCGTGTCCAGGGGCTGAAGTTCCGTGAAGAGGAGAAACTCGCTGGGCACACAAGTCGGCCCTGGAGCAGTGACACTGGGCGGTGACGCGTCTCTGCCAGGCCTGGGCCGCCGACTCTCGGCCCAGATTCAGAGCGGCTTGGCCTCCTGTCCTGATGGGCGGTCACAGCCTGCCGGTGCTGAGCGGTGTGGACCCCGGGTCCCACGCACCTCGCTGAGGGAGCGGAGGCCACACAGAGGGCGGCCCTACTGTCGATGCTGGGGCTCCTCTCGCCCTGAAGCCAGAGTGTGGCAGTCGGCCCCTCCCTTTGGGAGCCTCAGGGGCGCAGCCCTGCCCCTCACAGCTCGGGAGCCCCTGGGAAGGGCTCTGGACGCTGCAGACCCTCTGTGGACACGAGGACACACTCTGGGTACCATGCAGAGCACGAAGCCGTGACGCTGTATCAGTCTGCTGCTACCAGTCACCTTAGGCCAACACGCGTGACCTCCTGGGAGCGGTGGGGGACGAGACCCCGTGCTGTGCTTTGTCACATGGCCCTCAGACGACGTGT
>NW_011889119.1:32243-33021 GCF_000151845.1 Pteropus vampyrus
CGGTGTACGCGGGGAGGGGGCGTCCAGCCCGCGCCCTGCGCTCGCTGAGCCCACCGCAAGGCAGCCGAGTCCCCGCGAAATGGGGCTCAAGGCGTAGAGCGCGCCCGCTGGGGCGCGTCACCTGTGCACACGACGGCCCTTTGGGAGGGGCGCGCGCTGCGAGCCGCCCCCGCTCCCCTCGTGGGTACAGCTGTGAGCCCCCCCACCCCAACCCCCGCCGAGAAGCAGAGGGCTGCCTGGCCAAGCCCCATCCGCTGCGAACACGGCTCAATGGAATTTCGTGCTTATGGCGTTTTGACCCTTCGTGAGGATGCACTGTTGACATATTCGGGAGTTAAAATCTACGGCCTACATCGTTCTAGAGTCCAGAGCATAAAGAAAAATGTTCACAACTGGAGTGGACGAAACGTTGCAACTCGTTCTTGTTTTCGTGGCTTCCACACTCCGGCACTTCTGGCCGCCGGGCGACCAAGGGTGCTCCAAACCCCGAATGTCCAGCAACAGGGAGGGGCGAGCTCCCCAAAGACCTGCAGGGGGCCCAGGACTTTCTCCTCCCGGCTGAGCTGCTGCTTATCCTGCACACAGCTGCTTCCTGCGGGGTCGGCTCGAGTTGAGGCTGGAGCCCTCATGCCGAATGAGGGTTTTCAGATCGGAACAAAGCAATGCTGGTTATTAGGCTTCCAGGGCGCAGCAGCCTGAGCCTTGGGGCCTTTTTCCTTTTCTTAAATTTCGCTTTCAACAGTCTGCACGTTGCATATGTGTTATGAGCCCTTCAGAT
>NW_011889119.1:33071-33389 GCF_000151845.1 Pteropus vampyrus
CCGGGCGACCAAGGGTGCTCCAAACCCCGAATGTCCAGCAACAGGGAGGGGCGAGCTCCCCAAAGACCTGCAGGGGGCCCAGGACTTTCTCCTCCGGCTGAGCTGCTGCTTACCCTGCACACAGCTGCTTCCTGCGGGGTCGGCTCGAGTTAAGGCTGGAGCCCTCATGCCGAATGAGGGTTTTCAGATCGGAACAAAGCAATGCTGGTTATTAGGCTTCTGCGGGCGCAGCAGCCTGAGCCTTGGGGCCTTTTTCCTTTTCTTAAATTTCGCTTTCAACAGTCTGCACGTTGCATATGTGTTATGAGCCCTTCAGAT
>NW_011889119.1:33439-33995 GCF_000151845.1 Pteropus vampyrus
GGGCGCAGCAGCCTGAGCCTTGGGGCCTTTTTCCTTTTCTTAAATTTCGCTTTCAACAGTCTGCACGTTGCATATGTGTTATGAGCCCTTCAGATGTCAGTACCAGCGCTCGTGCCCTGAGGCAGGGGTCCCCAGTCCCCAGGCTGCCAGCTGGTACTATCCATGGCCCGTTAGGAGCCCAGCCACACGGCAGGTGAGCGGCCAGCCAGCGCCGCAGCTGCTGCCCAGCGCCAGCATCACGGCCTCAGCTCCACCTCCGATCGTCGGGCCATACATAGATTCTCGTAGGAGCACTGGTTGGTCCCTGGTGCCACAAAGGTTGGGGACCGCTGCCCTGAGGTCATCCTTGGAAGACATTTCAACCAGTTGCCAAGTAGATCATCAGGTTTGGATTTAAGGAAGCTGAGACATGATGTGTGTGTACATACACACATTTAAAAAAATTATCAGCTAACTCTAGCAGAAATGGACCTTTCGGAGTCTGAAAGGCTTCCCATCATGCTGCATGTTTATTTGGTTCAATCTACTCCCCAAATATTGTGACATCTCCTGGGAC
>NW_011889119.1:34045-36197 GCF_000151845.1 Pteropus vampyrus
GCCGTGACGCTGTATCAGTCTGCTGCTACCAGTCACCTTAGGCCAACACGCGTGACCTCCTGGGAGCGGTGGGGGACGAGACCCCGTGCTGTGCTTTGTCACATGGCCCTCAGACGACGTGTCGGCTGCAGACAGGTCGGTCACCCGGTCAGAGCCCGGCCTCGTCCAGAACGTCCAGGGCTCAGCAGCTCAGACCGAAGCTGCTCCTCTGGACAAGGACACTTCCAGAGCACATGACCACCGCCCACAGTCGTGCAGTTTCTAGGGCTGCGTGAAAGGCTCGGACGTACCCCGGGGCTACGTAAGACCAGGCCGCAAACAGCATGCACCGTTTAAAAGCAGAGAGAGGTTCGTGTCTGCGCACGCGCAGGGGAAAAAAAACGGAAAAAATGAGAAAAATACCAGAAAGTTTAAAAGACACGCTGATAGTGGGCTGATGGGTTCTTTTCCCATAATTTCTGGTCCCGTCAAATTGTTTACAACGTGTTACCTTTGGAGTCAGAAAGATTATACACGTGTTTATACACATGTATTTACACACCCGGCCTCCGGCTGCCGCACCAGCTCCGGGCGGGGGCTCCTGCCCTGGGGATTTCGGATTTGCCAGCCCCCACACTGCACGAGGCAATTCTGTGGCACAAATCTCCCCCACCCCTTTGTGCATAAATACACCCCGCCTCTCGGACGGGCACAGGGCTCCGCCGGGGGGCGTCTGGGCAGGCAGCTCACCGCTCTGGTGAACGGGTCTTCACGTCCAGACCAACATGCCCAGGGCACTGCGCCCGAGGACCAGCACGCACGCACGGCCCATGCGCACCCGGTCAGATTTCAACCGTGAGCCCAGACTGACGCCACAACAGGGTGAGGCTCGGGGTCCCCGTGTGGGTGAGGGGACGTGACTCGGCGGGCAGCAGCAGGCTGGGCGCTGACCGCACCACAGATGCCCCGCAGCCGTCTCCTTCCGCAGAGTCTGCAGATCAGGAGAGACGCCGCCCCTCCACTGGAGCCGGGGTGCACGCTGCCACCCACTGAATCCCGGCAGGCCTGTGGCTGCATGGAGAAAGTCACGTGATGTGACTTCTAAGACAAGTTAGCAAAGCTGTAGCCACGTCCAAGGGGCTGGATTTTCCCGGGGCACGGTCTTTGGTAACCAGGGTAGACAGGGAAGAAGTCTGGCTACACTGAAGCTGCCACTCCAGGCAGCACAGGGGACCACAGGGGGACAGAGGGGTCCCGGCAAGCTGTGTGAATCTGCCCAGCCTGCAGACGAGCGTGCAGGAGACTCGGCTCAGGCCTGGTTCAGAGCCACAGGGAAGAGCTGCTCCCCCAAGGCCTGCTCAGGCTGCAGACCTGGAGGCAAAATAAATGTTACTACTTCAGCCACTGTGTCAGTCCGCTCAGGCTGCTGCAGCCGCATTACCACCTGCCGGGCGGCTTATAAACAAGCCGTTTCTGTCTCGCAGCTCTGGAGGCTGGGAGTCCCCATCGGAGAGTCGGCAGATCTGGTGTCTGGTAAGGTTTTTCTTCCTGGTTCACAGATGGTGTCTCCTCCCCGCATCCTCACGTGGTGGAGGGGGAGGGGGGCTGCTGGGCCCTTTATAAGGATGCTGATCCCATTCCCGAGGGCTGCACACCTGACCTACTCAGCTCCCCCAGGCCCGTTACAGCGATGACGGCGACGGCCCCACTGAGTGCGGGTTCGGCTGCTGAGCAATCGTGCCGAGTGCAACGAGGACCTTGCTGCCGCGTTCGGAGCTGTGCACTGCCCCCTGTGGCCACGGGGAGCTCATGGCAGTGCAACGTAACAGCATTTGTAAATGCCACCGTGACTCCTGATCGAGGGGACAGGAGTGACGTTCGAAACCCCTTGGGAGGCTTCTGCGGCAGTGACAGTAGGAGATGACGGTGGCAGACTCGGCGTGTGCACGCTCAGAGGCCCCCACGACACGGTTTTCCGCTGTCTCTGTCCGCGATTACACAGGAATTGACGCGATCCCAGTTTGCTGCCTTTCCTCATGTTAGGATTCGAGCTGGCAGGGCTGCAGAGAGGGTCTGTTGTACCCCCAGTTCCTAGGGGTACAACACCTGACTGCCCCTGACCCGTGGCGGTCATTCAATAAATATTTGTAAAGGAAATTAATTTTTAATCCAC
>NW_011889119.1:41492-43752 GCF_000151845.1 Pteropus vampyrus
GTGTGTGTACATACACACATTTAAAAAAATTATCAGCTAACTCTAGCAGAAATGGACCTTTCGGAGTCTGAAAGGCTTCCCATCATGCTGCATGTTTATTTGGTTCAATCTACTCCCCAAATATTGTGACATCTCCTGGGACCTTTTCAGTACCTCTCGGTTTCCCTTCTCCAGAACCTGCCTGTGACTAGTCGCCCACTGGCACCGACTTAGAGGGGTCTGGAGCGGGGTCCAAATTCATTCCCCAGATTCCTCCTCCAGCCGCGGTTCTTTCAGCCTCTGCAGGCGAGCGAGGCTCCCATGGCCACTCACTGTCGCTAGGCATGGGTGCTGCTGCCACTCTGACCTGCATTCTCCCCCCTCCACATGCCCGGCACATCCGGGAGTGTGTCACGTGTGCCTTTGCTTCCCCCTGGGCCTACAGCGCTTGGCATACACGAGGTTCTCAGTAAAGATTTACTGACGGAATGAAGCATAAATGGGCTTACGGGAACCCCTACACGGCGTGGTGGATAAGGCGTGTGGGGATCCCCTCTGTTCTCACACGAGCCGCCATTTTTAAAGTGCACGGTGGCCCCGCACGGTCAGTGGGCACGGCAAGGACCGTTCTGTGCACGGAGTTCATACAAAGCGCGGGCAGCGGCTCCGCCCATCCTGATATTGAACCTGGGGATGTCAAGGGCCGGGGGGTGGGGAGACTCGTCCTAAGTATTAAATGGCGCCTATTCGGAGAGTGATAATATTTTACCACTTTAATTTCCCAGTGCTTGGGAAGCTCCTCATCATGCCTGGGAGCCTTGGGGATGTCCACAAACATAGGACCGAGCAAACCTGCGCCCGGAAGTACGACAAAGCTCAGGACTGTCCCGGCTGAGGGTGCCCCCTCCCCGAATGTTAGAAGCCAAGGACCCAAGTCCCTGGCCGCGGGACCCTGACCACATTTGGACGCTGTAAGGAGCAGCAGGCAGAGCCAGCTTCAGAGGTCGACAGTCGGGGTCTCAAACACCAGTGTCACCATGTGCAAGTCTGCGGGTTCAGGGGGTTCAGGACAAGGCAACCCCTCTGTGCTCCGCCACCCTCGTCCATCAGATAGGACACTGTGGTCGCTCTCCGTGGGCCGGACCTGAGAGGGTACGCGCCCCGTACTCAGGGCGGTGGTCGCCCCCGGGGGGCACGGCTCCTGCGACCCGTCTGAGCCCGTCACTGACCCCTCTGTGACGGGCAGCAGGTACCCTTCACCTCTGCGGGTCTGGCTCCCTGCGGTCCCCCAGGCCTTGGGTGCGGGAGACAGGAAGGGATCAGTCCCAGCCTCGTGTGAACCTGTTAGGACGCTGGCTCCTGTCTTCCTGCGGATGCTGACGCCAGCGCCAGACGGTTTCCTCGAAGCTTCGATAGCCCTTACAGTTCAGGCGCTCGCTCGCCTTCCAGAAAAAGCAGTTGAATTCCAGTAGCTGTCAGGAATCGATCCAAACGCTACAAAGTACTCCGAGTTTCTTGGCATGAAAAATTAATTAGAATATCTGTGTTGGCGCCGAAGGAATATTCAGGGTTTCGTGGAAAAGTCCTGCCCCCAAAGCCTCCTCCAGACGCTCTGCGGCCCCGCGCCGCCGGCTCTGGGGACTCTGGCGCCCTCGCACCCTCAGTCGGCCGCCTCGTGAGCGTCGCGAAGCTCCTCCTCATGTCTGAGGCGTCCCAGTGCCCCAGACCCTCACGCTCGGAAACGGGGTGCTCCCACGTGCTCCGAAAGCTTGTCGATGTCTGTGGACCGCGTGCCTTGGGGTCACTGCAGATACCACGGCCAGGCCCTACTCCCAGTAATGCCCCGCGGGCCGGACCCAAGTACCAGCGCGAAGACCCGCAGGTCCAGCTGAGAGCCCGGGTCAGCGCGGGCGCAGAAGCCGCAGGGAGGGGCGGGGGCAGCGCGCCTGGTGCCCAGTGTGGTCTGTCCCTCCCGCGGCTGGCCGGCTGCAGCCCCGGTGCCTGCGGGCAAACACAAGGTCACTCACTAGTGGCATTAAGTTCACTAGCGATGATCCTGATAAACCTTCTTTTGGAAAAGAAATAAAAATTTAAGTTTTAAAAATTATTTGCAAGGTACGTGTTCGTCACGTTAGAGCAAGCTACCTGCAGCTAGATGTGGTTTCCCATAAACCTATACGGTGTATCTGTTCGTAAGCGTCGGACGCGAACTCCTGCTGCCCCTCGGGAGCACGGAGGAGCGACCTGCAGGGCTTGGGTGGTGGCTCCGCTGACACGCAGC
>NW_011889119.1:43802-44687 GCF_000151845.1 Pteropus vampyrus
CCCAGTTTGCTGCCTTTCCTCATGTTAGGATTCGAGCTGGCAGGGCTGCAGA
Organism: Pteropus vampyrus; assembly: GCF_000151845.1. Taxonomy (NCBI): domain Eukaryota; kingdom Metazoa; phylum Chordata; class Mammalia; order Chiroptera; family Pteropodidae; genus Pteropus; species Pteropus vampyrus. The sequence continues at coordinate 43,855 of NW_011889119.1, forward strand.
GAGGGTCTGTTGTACCCCCAGTTCCTAGGGGTACAACACCTGACTGCCCCTGACCCGTGGCGGTCATTCAATAAATATTTGTAAAGGAAATTAATTTTTAATCCACCCAACATTGCACAAGACGTGCAAGAGCTTCGGTTTCTAAGGCACTGTTTATTCCCACATCCTTTCCAGCAGGAACTGGGGTGCTGGCCAATGTAAGCTCGAAGTTTTTACTTTATTCCAAAACTTACCACTCATTCTCAGTGATTTTGTAAACAAGTGCTGGTCTATGATTTTAGCATAATGACAATAATTTCAAGAGAAAAATCTAAATCGAGGCCACGATGGAGACGATAATTCTTTGAACTCCAGAGGAGGGCCGATGTCCGGGTCACCAGAGGAAGATGTGCTTCTAAAATGCCTGCCTCAGGCACTGCAGCCACCGCTACCCGCCTCCCGGCCACCAGATGTCAGAGACTCGGCGGCATTGCAGCTGCCTGAGAAATCCCAGCGTCACTGAAGCCGCTGTCACTGAGCGGTTTGTGCCGTTGGCGTTTAGAGGACAACGTGGAGCCAGACGGAGGCGGTCGCGGCGTGGGGAGCCCCTGCACTTTGGTGCACAGAGACACCAAATATGCGCTTTAAGCTAAAAAGGGGCCCCGCGCTTTCCACTTCCCACGGCCAGGGCAGCCTCTTGTATTGGGGGGGGGAAGGGGGGGCGGGAATCGGAAGCCATGGGGCTGTCTGCAAAGACGAAGCAATGGCCTCACCCCACATTTCCGGATTCTTCCATTCTCCCAGTGCCAGGCAGAGGACGCTGCAGGTCAAGGCAGGGCTGTCCCTATGTGAAC
>NW_011889119.1:44737-48009 GCF_000151845.1 Pteropus vampyrus
CTTTAATTTCCCAGTGCTTGGGAAGCTCCTCATCATGCCTGGGAGCCTTGGGGATGTCCACAAACATAGGACCGAGCAAACCTGCGCCCGGAAGTACGACAAAGCTCAGGACTGTCCCGGCTGAGGGTGCCCCCTCCCCGAATGTTAGAAGCCAAGGACCCAAGTCCCTGGCCGCGGGACCCTGACCACATTTGGACGCTGTAAGGAGCAGCAGGCAGAGCCAGCTTCAGAGGTCGACAGTCGGGGTCTCAAACACCAGTGTCACCATGTGCAAGTCTGCGGGTTCAGGGGGTTCAGGACACGACAACCCCTCTGTGCTCTGCCACCCTCGTCCATCAGATAGGACACTGTGGTCGCTCTCCGTGGGCCGGACCTGAGAGGGTACGCGCCCCGTACTCAGGGCGGTGGTCGCCCCCGGGGGGCACGGCTCCTGCGACCCGTCTGAGCCCGTCACTGACCCCTCTGTGACGGGCAGCAGGTACCCTTCACCTCTGCGGGTCTGGCTCCCTGCGGTCCCCCAGGCCTTGGGTGCGGGAGACAGGAAGGGATCAGTCCCAGCCTCGTGTGAACCTGTTAGGACGCTGGCTCCTGTCTTCCTGCGGATGCTGACGCCAGCGCCAGACGGTTTCCTCGAAGCTTCGATAGCCCTTACAGTTCAGGCGCTCGCTCGCCTTCCAGAAAAAGCAGTTGAATTCCAGTAGCTGTCAGGAATCGATCCAAACGCTACAAAGTACTCCGAGTTTCTTGGCATGAAAAATTAATTAGAATATCTGTGTTGGCGCCGAAGGAATATTCAGGGTTTCGTGGAAAAGTCCTGCCCCCAAAGCCTCCTCCAGACGCTCTGCGGCCCCGCGCCGCCGGCTCTGGGGACTCTGGCGCCCTCGCACCCTCAGTCGGCCGCCTCGTGAGCGTCGCGAAGCTCCTCCTCATGTCTGAGGCGTCCCAGTGCCCCAGACCCTCACGCTCGGAAACGGGGTGCTCCCACGTGCTCCGAAAGCTTGTCGATGTCTGTGGACCGCGTGCCTTGGGGTCACTGCAGATACCACGGCCAGGCCCTACTCCCAGTAATGCCCCGCGGGCCGGACCCAAGTACCAGCGCGAAGACCCGCAGGTCCAGCTGAGAGCCCGGGTCAGCGCGGGCGCAGAAGCCGCAGGGAGGGGCGGGGGCAGCGCGCCTGGTGCCCAGTGTGGTCTGTCCCTCCCGCGGCCGGCCGGCTGCAGCCCCGGTGCCTGCGGGCAAACACAAGGTCACTCACTAGTGGCATTAAGTTCACTAGCGATGATCCTGATAAACCTTCTTTTGGAAAAGAAATAAAAATTTAAGTTTTAAAAATTATTTGCAAGGTACGTGTTCGTCACGTTAGAGCAAGCTACCTGCAGCTAGATGTGGTTTCCCATAAACCTATACGGTGTATCTGTTCGTAAGCGTCGGACGCGAACTCCTGCTGCCCCTCGGGAGCACGGAGGAGCGACCTGCAGGGCTTGGGTGGTGGCTCCGCTGACACGCAGCGCACCAGGCCCCGCCTCCCGGAGTCCCAGACCTGTCTGTACCAAGGCGCAACAGACAGAGTCCCAGGCCGCAGTGACGTGGCCGCAAGCTGAGGGCGCCAAGGATGCTGAGAACAGCAAGGGCCGGAGCGGGGGCGCAGCCTTGCCAACACCCGATCTCGTTCCTGCGGCTCTCGGGGACAAGCGGGGGGCCAGGAAGACACCCCGGAGTCCCTGACCTTGGACTGGGCGGGAGCTCTGTACGTGAGACCCCACCTCTCCTGGCATGGGGCCGCTCCTGTTTCTGTGCCCCCCGAGGTGTGCAGGCCAGCCCCAGGAGCAGGAGGAAGGGCCCAGCTGCGGGCGGGTGGCCGTGCGCCCATGGGCCACCTCCTCTTGGCCCCCGCCGAGTCCGGTCCTCTGAGCGGGCGGGAAGGGAAGGCCGAGTGGGGTGGGGCTCCCCCTGCCTTTCCGGCTCCAGCTGGCTTCTGTGCTCCCAGTCACCAGGCCACCTGTCCTGAGAGGATTCTGTTTCTTGCTGTGTCCCCCACACCCAGGTAAAGAGGTGATGGCGTACAGCTCCATCAGAGGCTTTGCCACCTTTTCCTGCCACCCCGAGGTGACAGTGCCACCGACTCGAGCCTGTTCCTCCAGTAAGCCTCCCATAATCGTGGACACGTGTGTGGCCGTCCCTTCTAGCAAGCCCCGGAGGGGAGCCTGTGTGACAGAGTTAACACACCGAGGAGGTGGCCTGAGGTCCTCGGTTCACAAGTCCACCGCTGGGTGTGTGTGTGGGGGGGCACACTGCCCCTTCACCCAGCTCTGGAGGATGTCTGGGTCATTTTTCCTGTCACAGGCCCCTCCTTCACCCTGGAGACCTTTAATGCCAACAGCAGCGTGAAACGGGGGATTAGAAATTGTCCCACCTCCCGAGACCCACCCGGCGCAGCAGCCCAGCTGCTCCGTGCTCCGCTTAGTCCCAGGAAAACAAGTGACGTCTTTTAACCTACAGAACTGTACGAGCTCCCTGTGGCTGCCGTGACAGACCGCTGTCAAACTGGTGGCTTGAGGCAGCAGGAATCAGTGCCTCACGGTCCGGAGGTCAGGAAGCCGACGCGGTTCCCACTGCACTGAAACCGCGAAGCTGGCGGCTGCTCCTGGGGAGTCCGGAGCAGGGCCCCTGCCCCCTCCTCCGCTCCTGACGCCTCCCGCCCCTCCGCTGCCGGACCCCTCCAGCCTCGACGCCAGCACATAGGGCCGCAGGACCCTGCTCCGCGCTCTCTCTCTCACACACACGCACATGCACACACACGTACACACATGCACACACACACACGCACGTGCACACACACACACACATGCACACACACACACGCACGTGCACACACACACGTGCACACACAATGCGTGCGCACGCACACACGGAGATGCCTTCTCTCTCTCACTCTGGTTTCTGTGTCCGTCGTCACATATCCTGTCTGGCTCAGACCCTGTCACCATCCTAAGGATCCTTGTGGGGACACTGGGCCCACCCGGATAATGCAGAGTCATCTTCTCAAGATCCTTCATTAAGTCGCATCCGCAGTGTCCTGTTTGCCACACAAGGTCACAGTCACAGTGAGAGGCAGGATGAGGCCATCTTGGGGGCGTCACTCAGCCCCCAGGAAGCTACTGGGCGGGCGCCTGTCCGGCGCGGGGCAGCAGCGGCAGGCGGGGTGGCAGTGGCCCCATCTGCTCCCTTGTGCCTCCAACACCCGCACAGGGCCGGGCCCACGGCCGGCAGG
>NW_011889119.1:48690-52326 GCF_000151845.1 Pteropus vampyrus
AGGAAGCCGACGCGGTTCCCACTGCACTGAAACCGCGAAGCTGGCGGCTGCTCCTGGGGAGTCCGGAGCAGGGCCCCTGCCCCCTCCTCCGCTCCCGACGCCTCCCGCCCCTCCGCTGCCGGACCCCTCCGGCCTCGACGCCAGCACAGAGGGCCGCGGGACCCTGCTCCGCGCTCTCTCCCTCACACACACGCATGTGCACACACACGTGCACACACAATGCATGCGCACGCACACACGGAGATGCCTTCTCTCTCTCACTCTGGCTTCTGTGTCCGTCGTCACATGTCCTGTCTGGCTCAGACCCGGTCACCATCCTAAGGATCCTTGTGGGGACACTGGGCCCACCCGGATAATCCAGAGTCATCTTCTCAAGATCCTTCATTAAGTCGCATCCGCAGTATCCCGTTTGCCACACAAGGTCACAGTCACAGTGAGAGGCAGGATGAGGCCATCTTGGGGGCGTCACTCAGCCCCCAGGAAGCTACTGGGCGGGCGCCTGTCCGGCGCGGGGGCAGCAGCGGCAGGCGGGGTGGCAGTGGCCCCATCTGCTCCCTTGTGCCTCCAACACCCGCACAGGGCCGGGCCCACGGCCGGCAGGAAACACATGTTCATCAGAAGAATCAAAAACACCTAAGGGAGGAAGGAACTTGGGGCGGGGGAGTGACCGTGGAGTCGGGTGTCCGTGTGGTTCAGCCAGAGGCCTCGCTGGGAACGGCTGCCACGCACGGAGCGCGACCATACGCCCCACATGCCGGCGCCAGACGGAGCCCCCCCCCCCACCGTCCTGTTTCTACCCCGCCTCCCCCCGGGAAGTTCCCACCGGCCGTGTTGACGCGTGAGGCTGAGGCTGCAGCTGACAGTCACTGGACCCGAGTCTCGCGGGGCGGCCGGCAGGCGGGCTGCGGCCCCAGTCACGCCCGCTGGTCCACAGAAGCGCCACCGCAGGCCCGAAACAGGATGCGTCTGCGCTCAAAGTGGCACCGCGGCACTGCGCCGACACGGACGTGGGCCGGAGCCGGGGCGTCCGAGAACCGGCAGGACCGCGTCCACGCCCGCGAGGAGCCGAGCCGCGGGGCTTCCCCGGAGTGCAGGGAACAGGCTGAGCCCGCGCTCAGAACCCCTGGCCAGCACCGGCCTCAGCCCGGCGGACACGGGCCTCCTGCGGGCTGCATGCCTAGGACTCGGCGGCCTTCCCACACTGGGTGCAGTGGTCTCACCGCTCACCCGTCCTGCTCCCGCCGAAGGCAGTGACAACCAGATGTCTGCAGACGGGGCACAGGTCCCCTGGGGTGGGGGGAACTGGCCAAGATCCACCCAGCTAAAGACAGGATACGACCCCATATGTAGCACAAAGATAAAAAAGCCATCATTTTTGACGAGCAGAAGAAAGTGCTTACCCAGTAGAGCGGCTTCTGTCTGCGTGCCCACGCCGGCCTCTCCTACGTGCAAGGCCTTCTTGGTGCATCTCGGTCCTCGTCCCTGTCCCCTCACTTCTCAGGTGGCCCCGCTGTGCGGGCACACATGGTGACAGAGCTGGCAGAAGAGCCGGTGGGGACCAGCAGAGGCACAGGCTTCCTGTCTCCCATCAGCCTAGGCTCCCGCGCCCCTCAGCGCACCCCCCGTGCCGGCTGCCTCCGCTCGTGGGACACGGGGCGGCGTCCCGGAACAGTGGCAGTGCCCGTTGGTCCCGTCACAGAAGGCGCCGTGACCCCGCTCGGCTGCAGAGCACAGGGACCCGCTGAACCGTCGCTGACAGAAGCCCTCTGGGTCCTCAGCACAGGCGGCCACTGCCCACCGCCTGGTCGCTGCACTCGGTGGCCACCGTCGTGGACCTTGCACAACAGAAGGGTCCTGGGAGGCTCGAAACGCTGGTGTCCGCGAGCGGCTCTGTGAGGTTTTGTTCCCGGCCCTTTGCTTGCTTCGTGCCCCGGCCCCGCTCCAGACCACACGGTTACGCAACCCTGGCCGAGCTGCCAGCTGCCAGCGGAGGGTCTGTGTCTTACCTCCCTTCTTCCCTGTGACCCCAACCACGTCCTAATTCCGGCAAATTCTGCTAACATGTGGGCTGACTCCAAATCCTCCTGCTGGCAGTCACGAACACTCAGTGTCCCTAACAACTGTGATTCACCAGCCGCCACCTGCCTCAGGGCCCCCCTGGGGACATGTGGCCCAGGTCCCAGCGTCTGCCACTCCCTGGCAGTCAGCTCAGGCACGACTCCTGAACTGAGCCCGGCACTGTCCTATGAGAAAGAGGGACTGAGAGCAGCCACAGATGGACACAGTCGTCCTGGAAACCCACGCAGATGCTTCTGTGCTGTGCCACACGGCAGGCCTGGGGAGGGGCCGCTGCTCAGACAGAGCCTGACCCGGAGCCCGCACCGGGTTGGGGGGACTGTCGGCAGCCGGAGTACCTAGGATGGACATAGCGCTGCCCCCAGCCCTCCTGACACTGTCCCCAGCCCCCCTGATGCTGCCATCGTGAAGTAGCCAGGGCGAGAGCCCTCACTTTAACAGTGAGAAAAACAACGTGAACACATTTCCTATCCTGGCTCTGCCACTTTCTAAGTTGGCACCTGGACATTGCACATTCTTATCAGCAGGGAGCAGAAGAGGCAGCCGAGTCAGGCCTGGAGGGCGAGGGAGGCACGGTGGACCCGCCCCTGGCACCCAGGGCAGGTTCAGCCCAGCAGAGGCTACAGACACTCGCCCGGGCCTCCAGCCCGGCAAGAACCTGCTTTTCGAGGGTTAATTCTCTCCGAGCTCTTTGGAGAGCGTCCCAGGCAGCAAACCGAAGCCAGGCCCAGGCCAGGGCCCTGCCAGCGGCCGCTGCTCTTTCCACCTGAATAAACATTGCCCTTCCTGCCCCTGGCAGGGAGCGGCAGGGAGCGAGTGTGCGCGTACATGCCTGTGTGCGCGTGGGATCGCATGTGCATGCACGTGCACACGTCTGCACCTGTGTGCATGTGCGTGTGTGCGCGCACTGTGTGTCTGTGTGCACGTGAGTGCCTGCGTGCATGTGGGGGTGTGTGCACTTGTGTGCAAGTGTGCATGTGTGCATGTGGGTGTGTGCATGTGCCTGTGTGCATCTGTGTGTACACGTGAGCTTATGTGTATGTGAGTGCCTGTGTGCACATGTGTGCCTGTGTGTGTCTGTGTGCACATGCATGTGTACTCATGTGCATGTGAGTCCCTGTGTGCATGTGCACACGTGTGTGCCTGTGTGCATGTGAGTGCCTGTGTGCATGTGCACATGTGTGCCTCTGTGTGTGTCTGCACATGTGCATGCCTGTGTGAGATGTGCACATATTCGTGTGCATGTGCGTGCCTTGTGTGCATGCCTTTGTGCATGTGTGTGTACACGTGAGCTTATGTGTGTGCGAGTGCCTGTGTGTGTGCCTGTGTGCATCCGTGTGTGCATGCATGTGTAATCATGTGCATGTGAGTGCCTGTGTGCACGTGCACACGTGTGCGCGGTGTCATGTGAGTGTGCGTGTGCACACGTGGCTGTGAGTGTGGAGAGGCGGGCAGGCTGTGAAGCGCGGGCTGAGTGGGAGCCGGGCTGCGCCGAGCGTGGGCGGCACTTACTCTCCAGCAGCCGGCAGCTCCCAGAAGTGCTCGGAACACTGCGATCGG
>NW_011889119.1:53051-54890 GCF_000151845.1 Pteropus vampyrus
GTGCATGTGCACACGTGTGCCTCTGTGCGTGTCTGCACATGTGCATGCCTGTGTGAGATGTGCGCGTATTCGTGTGCATGTGCGTGCCTTGTGTGCATGCCTTTGTGCATGTGTGTACACGTGAGCTTATGTGTGTGCGAGTGCCTGTGTGTGTGTGCCTGTGTGCGTCCGTGTGTGCATGCATGTGTAATCACGTGCATGTGAGTGCCTGTGTGCACGTGCACACGTGTGCACGGTGTCATGTGAGTGTGCGTGTGCACACGTGGCTGTGAGTGTGGAGAGGCGGGCAGGCTGTGAAGCGCGGGCTGAGTGGGAGCCGGGCTGCGCCGAGCGTGGGCGGCACTTACTCTCCAGCAGCCGGCAGCTCCCAGAAGTGCTCGGAACACTGCGATCGGCCCCCCGTTTCCCTTAACACACGCTCCGTTCTTTAAAAAGACGGGGAGTGGTGTGGCTCTGCCCTCGCACACTGCTCCCTGGAGGGAACCCCAGCTCTGACGTCTGCCGGGGCGCGTGTGCTGACAGTGTTGCTTCTGGTGCTTCTGAGCCCCCTGTTCGTTATAAACCCAGTTTTCTTAAGCACTTTCATTCGCGTAAACTCTGGAGGCCACTGACCCCTGTGAGGTCGCCAGGGCTTACGTGACGCCCCTGATGCAGGTGAAGAAGCTGCAGCCGTGAATCGCCCTCCTTCCCCAGGGTCCACGACGCTCGTGGAGAATCTGATTTACTAACAAATCAATTTACAGAAAAAGATCTTCAAGACGTGATTCAGAAAATCAAACGCCTACGTTTGCAAAGCTCCCATTTCTACATGGCGTGTCAGACATAGCCCTGGATGGCGTGGCGGGTGACGCACGAGTCATCGTGTGTGGTCGGCCTCCCAAGGAAAGCCGTCGGCCCGGAGGTCACTGAGCCAGGCAGGGGCCGCCGGGGCTGAGCGGAGCCACGTGTCCACCTTCCCCACGTCCGTGCTCGCACTGGGTGCCAGGCTCTGAGCCGGAGTCTGAGCACAGGATGGACCCCCGTGTCCCCGGGGCATCCCTTCTCTGCTGGGAAGGCTTTCTGAGCCGGCCAGCCGACCCCCCACAAAGGGGACACACCCTGCACACATCCCGGCACGTGGGCTCTGCCCGGGTGACCTTGCCCCCCCATAGGCTCCTAACGCAGCCACCGTGGGCAGCAGGATTCCAACACAAGGATGGGGTGGGGGCACGTCCAGTCCGCAGCACTGCCCCAAACTCCCCGCCTGTGGTTCTGACGTCAGGACGGGAGCCCAGACGGGCGTCAGTGACACTGGCCTCCTCGATGAGGACTCTGGGCCACATCAGGCCGGGCAGATGCGTGAGCCAGGCCCAGGTCCCACGGGCCCCGCCCCCACGGGGCTCCCCCTGCCCAGGCTCTGCAGGCGGCGCTGAGGGAGGGGGCCGCACGGCCCAGGGACACTCTGTGGCACACAGCACGGCATGACCCCGACACACGCAGGCTCCCTCACGCTGCCCCCTCAGGGGGTGGGGACGTCCAGCCAGGGCTGTTTCCATGTCTTACTTCTGCCTTAAGAAAGTTTGGTCCTTGCAAGTAGAGCTTTCTGACCCAGCAAGGAGACCAAAGCAGCTCCCCGGCGCCAGGCACGGAACAGGCGCAGCCGAGCCGGACGCGGACGCGCTGGGACCTCGGGCCCAACGCAAGGGCCTCGCCTCATGTTTTACGTGTGGCTCGTGACATCACCCAAAGCAAACGCTTTTCACGGCGAGGACACGTGAGCTTCCTGTGTCGGGAGCCCCTCTGCACCGACCTCAGCGTCAAGGGTCCCGCCTCCCACTCTGCCACCGACGCTGGCATTCG
>NW_011889119.1:55135-57295 GCF_000151845.1 Pteropus vampyrus
GAAAGCTTGGAGAGAATTATTTCCACCTCGGACAATATTCGGCTAAGTCATAAAATTAGCATTTTTAGTCATCTGTAAAGTGCTAAGAAATTCATTTCTGGTGAACGCCTGCATTAGCTTTTTAGTCACCCAGTGAGTAAGACAGTGACACGTAAACACAGGTGGAGCACAGGGGACCGACCGCCGGACTGGGCCCTCGCACACCTGCGCTCGCGGTCGGCTCTGCAAACCTGCGCACGAGCAGGAGGCAGCTCGATGGCGGGCCCTGTGATGGGCGTGTCACCTGCCTCGTCCCACGTCCCACTGCCAGCCGTGGCAGAGCCACATTCACTAGCACCGCGAGTCCCTCAGAATGTGCTCAGAGACAGCATTTCAGGTCGACAGGTGCAAGAAACGGCATGAAAGATCGACCAGGACACGCCCCCTGTGATGCCCGCACGGATGTTAACTCTCCATAAGATGAGACAGGAAAACATCTTGGTGTCACCGCTGGAGTCTAAATGTTGATAGGTATTGAGCATTTTGGTTCACAGCAGACATTATTAGTGAAATGTTACATGTGATATATTGACTAAAACATTAACTGTTAACTTTTTAATAGAAAAAAATGCAAAAAATATAAAAATACTACTTTGTTAAAATAAACAACATACACATTATGCCACTTTAGGAAGCTCGGCTTGTTCGGGAAGCGAAGCACGGCCCGGACCGGCGGCTCCCTCACTGATACAGACTGTGCTCTGGAAGGAGAAGATCCACGACATAAATAAACGCAGCGCATCCGAATCCAGCAAAGCTGTGGGAAGAGCTGTTACTAAATCCCTGCGCGGCCAAACGGGGCGCGCTCTCCCACGAGTGCTCGTTCGCAGACGCCCCAGCGACAGGACACGGGCGGGTCCGGGCTCCGTCACTCGAGCGCCCCCTGCCTCTTCTGCCGTCTCAGGAAACGTGTGTGTCCAGCTCTGTGCACGGAAGAGAAGCAGCCACGGGCGGGAGCAGGAGCCAGCACCGCGACGCCCCATGCTTCTTCCCCGCAGGTGGCCGCAGGTGGCCGCAGGCGGCCGTCACTCCGCCTTCACGCGTTGAGCAGGGGGATCCGCCACACCATGACGGAGGAGACCAGCTCCTCTGGCCGCGGCTGCCGGGCCCTCCTGCCTAAGCGCCGGTGGCCCTGGCCCCCGCAGGCCAGCAGCACGGAGCTGACTCTCGCGGAGCTGGCGCACCGCCCCCGGGCCTGCGTGGTGCCGGGGTGCTGCAGGAGGTCGAAGCCGTCCTCGGACCCGGGCTCCAGGGACCCGGACGACGAGAGCCCACGTCGGTGCGTCGCGGAGCCCGGGGAAGCCCCCAGCCACACGGCGTCGGAGCTGTGCTGACTCGGGCAGGGCCAGGCGCCCTCGCCGGGCAGTGCGTCCTTCTGGTCTGCGTCCTGGGGGTCCGCGCCGGGGGCTGGGCTGGCCCTGGGCTTGTCCTTGTCTGCCTTGGGGGCGGTGGTGGCCGCGATCAGGAACTTGACAGGCCCGCTGTGCGCGTGGTAGGACACCATGCCTCTGCCTGGAAGGGGGTGTGCTCAGCGGGTGCCTGCACGAGGGCGCCTGCAGACCCAGCCCGCGTGCCCCCCGCCCGGCCATGGGGCCCGAGGAGCAACCCTGCCGCTCGGGGACAGGCCGGATGACGACACTCTGGTGACGGCCGGCAGCATCGCCGCCAGCGCGCATCTCGAGTGAGGAGATGCTGTCCGTCCCGGCCTCGGCACGGACGCCGCTCGCTGCTCTGCGGACCCGGCCTGGCTTTCCCGAGTCCCGGCTAAAGAAATCCCACTGAAACGGGCCTGTTTCAAGAGCAGGGCCCGCCACTTCCCGCCACTTCTCACCACGAAAAGGTTCTGAGGTTTAGAACAAGTTAGTTCTGTGGTTTTATTAAAGTGGGGACTTCCGGGTTAAAGGGGATGTGCTTCTAATTGTAAAGCCACCATCGGACCCGAGAGCACTGTCAAGCTCCCCAGGTCCCCCGGAGACGCGACCCCGGGCACTGGCTTCCTGAGGCCAGCGGGCACGGTGCCTCCACGGTGGTGGAGCACGTTGCAGGTGACGTGACATGAATCTAGGAAGCATGGACCTTGTCACCAGACGCCTTGGGCTGAAGCAAGGCCGCAGCCCTCAC
>NW_011889119.1:57675-60483 GCF_000151845.1 Pteropus vampyrus
TTGGGGGCGGTGGTGGCCGCGATCAGGAACTTGACAGGCCCGCTGTGCGCGTGGTAGGACACCATGCCTCTGCCTGGAAGGGGGTGTGCTCAGCGCGTGCCTGCCCGAGGAGCAACCCTGCCGCTCGGGGACAGGCCGGATGACGACACTCTGGTGACGGCCGGCAGCATCGCCGCCAGCGCGCGTCTCGAGTGAGGAGATGCTGTCGGTCCCGGCCTCGGCACGGACGCCGCTCGCTGCTCTGCGGACCCGGCCTGGCTTTCCCGAGTCCCGGCTAAAGAAATCCAACTGAAACGGGCCTGTTTCAAGAGCAGGGGCCGCCACTTCCCGCCACTTCCCGCCACTTCTCACCACGAAAAGGTTCTGAGGTTGAGAACACGTTAGTTCTGTGGTTTTCATTAAAGTGGGGACTTCCGGGTTAAAGGTGATGTGCTTCTAATTGTAAAGCCACCATCAGACCCGAGAGCACTGTCAAGCTCCCCAGGTCCCCCAGAGACGCGACCCCGGGCACTAGCTTCCTGAGACCAGCGGGCACGGTGCCTCCACAGTGGTGGAGCACGTTGCAGGTGACGTGACATGAATCTAGGAAGCATGGACCTTGTCACCAGACGCCTTGGGCTGAAGCAAGGCCGCAGCCCTCACCTGCACCCCACCCTGGCCTGAGCAGGTTAAACTGCCGGGCTCTTCGCCATGTTGGGTGTGTCCCCGGCGAACGGGCCTGGCAGGGTCCTCCAGCAGCAGGCAGTGTGGGCACACGGAGGGCTGGACGCACCTACTGCGCTGCAGGTGTCACCTGACACGGCGAGCTGGGACACCAGCCCCGCCTGCCTGCTGACGCTGAACACCTGCGTCCCCGACACCCCAGCGAGTCCGCGCTCGACACGCCCCACAGGAGGCGCCGCACGGAACGCGAGGCCTGGACCCCAGTGAGCGCCCCAGGGACGCTCAGGCCGCCGAGGCGCGTGGCGAGCACGCACGCCCCCAGGACAGCTGCCCAGCGAGGCCGTGGCTCAGGAACACGGCTGGGAGGAGGAGCCACAGCGGACGCGACCGTGCGAGCCAGCTCGGGAAACGCGAGAGCAGGTGAGTGCAGAGACGCGTCGCAGGAAGAAGCCGGCAAAAGCACAGAGCGGAGCAGCGGGACGTGATGGGACACTCGGGGAGAGTCGCCACGGCCGGGGGCGGGGGCAGCAGGACCCAGAGGTCAGCCGTCCCCTGCCGACGCCGGGCAGGGCTCGGGGACCTCGTGTGAGTGCCCCACGGACAGCGTGCAGGTGTGGGACGCGGAGCATGGCACAGACAGGACTGGGGTCCCTAACGCTCACAGCTGGGCCCCTCGAGGTGCCGGTCGGTCCGGCACAGAGCTGCCGGCGGGGGCGGGGTGCCCGCAGTTACGGGGACGCGGCCCAGCGTCCACGTCAGCAAGAAGCCACGGAAACAGAATCCCTACTAGCATTTGGTGAGTTTTCTACCAATCTTTTTTCTCTGAGAGTTTTTCCCCCTCAGATGGCCGATACTATATCGTCGACGTAAAGCTTAAGATCTTGGTTTTTTTTCCCCTTCAGAATTAACACGTTTCCGCATCGAAGCACCTCACACATGTCACTTTCACTGGCCACACTGTGCTCTAAATGGGCGACACGGCCACTTTCCGAACGTCCCCCTCCCCGGCCGGGACCGTTAGGGGACGTCAAGCGTCCCTGTGCATCCTGCTTCGTGCACACGCCCGGCTGTCTCCCCAGACAGGTGCCTGAATCGGACGCACGGGGGTTTTCAGGCCCAGGGTCCGTGAGCCCCTTTCGCTTTCCGAAAAGGCGGCGCCCACCCGAGCGACTCTGCACGCCGCGGAAAGTACGCGGGGGCTTCCGGGCCCGGCCCCCGGCTTCGCCGCGTGAGGGGATCGTTTTCAGTGAGGAAGACTGAATGTGACCATAGACACCACAAGTGGCAAGACGGGCAACGTGAAGATGTGCGTTCACGCCGAGATGCTCCCTGGACGGCTGACGCAGCGCGTGGAAGCACATCGGTTATGTGTTACCGTGTGCGACACCTCAATGCCACAGTGTCTCTCGACATCTGTGTTCCCACTTCTGACACACGCAGAGACACAATATATAATAAGCCTGTGTTCTGAGATGCTACTGAACGGTGAGGGAAAAGACGACTCAGATTAATCGACGTGGTCCTCACGGCACACTCAGAAAAACCCCGGTGATGTACATTGTGTAAGCGGCTGCTCGGACGACACAGCAGGACGCAGACCGAGGGCCGAAGGAGGTCACGGGAGGAGCGAAGGCAGGGAGCCGGGTGCGGACGTGTCTACTCACCGGTCACTTTGGGGATGCCCTGCAGACGGGGGACGGGCAGGGCCACGACGACGCCCAGGCTGGTGCCGACCATCAGCAGGCCGTGGCAGACGAGCAGGCTGGTCACAGACAGCCGCTGGTGCCCTGTGCGGACAGACGGAGAGTCTGGTCTCTGAACCGGCCACACCGGGCCAGGCGTCCAGCGTCCCGACTGCAAATACGACAGACCTGGCCACAGAGAGCTCCTGCCACCAGCAAGCCCTCCGGGGACAGAGTTGCTGGAGCGCTACCCGTGTCCTGCACCCCCACGAGCCGGACGACATGGTGGGAGGTGCGACCGGGCTCCCTCGGGCTGGCCCTTCGGAGGTGGACTGAATGTGCCTGTGGTCGGTGCAGCCCAGGGCCCTGAGGTGCGCACGCACACATGCACACATGTGCACATGTGCACACAAATGTGCGCACACACATGCACACGAGCATACAGATGCAGGCACACATGCAC
>NW_011889119.1:61268-62828 GCF_000151845.1 Pteropus vampyrus
GAGCAGGCTGGTCACAGACAGCCGCTGGTGCCCTGTGCGGACAGACGGAGAGTCTGGTCTCTGAAGTGGCCACACTGGGCCAGGCGTCCAGCGTTCTGACTGCAAATACGACAGACCTGGCCACAGAGTGCTCCTGCCACCAGCAAGCCCTCCGGGGGACAGAGGTGCTGGAGCGCTACCCGTGTCCTGCACCCCCACGAGCCGGATGACATGGTGGGAGGTGCGACCGGGCTCCCTCGGGCTGGCCCTTCGGAGGTGGACTGAATGTGCCTGTGGTCGGTGCAGCCCAGGGCCCTGAGGTGCGCACGCATGCATGCACACACGTGCACATGTGCACACAAATGTGCACACACACATGCGCACGAGCATACAGATGCATGCACACATGCACACGAGCACAGATATGTGCACACACGCACACAAGCACACAGATGTACATGTACACGTGCACACAAGTGTACAGATGCAGGCACACATGCACACGAGCACAGATGTGTGCACACACACACACGGATGCGTGCACGCACACACATGAGCACATGGATGCACGCACGCATGTGCACACGAGCACACAGATGCACGCACACACACACACACATGCAGACGTGCACTCAGCAGGCCGGTTCTGCTCCAGCAGGAGACACCTCTGCAGGCGAGACACAGCGACCCAGCAGGACGGGCACCCGGCCCGCCACTCAGCAGCACGGCTTGTGTGGCGTTCCAAACATTTCACGTCAACGTTGGAAAACGCTGTGACAAAGCATGGAAGTCGGAAAGGCCTTTAGAGCTGTCTGCTGTGTGCTTTGTTTGTTTTACAGACAAGGCTCCAAGACCCAGGGCAATGAAACAGCTTGCTCTGGGCGGCGACAGGCCACACAGCGCCACCACGGAGCAAACGCCTCCCACGCAACTCTGCTTCTGAGAGCGACTCTGGACCTGCCCGTGACCCTGCCCCAGTCTGCCCTGCTGACAGCACCGCGGCCTTGAAAGGGGGTTCGGAGTGGCTGCCGGCCTTTCCCCACGCAGCGCAGAGCCCGCGAGCAGGGAAGGAGTTAGTTAGACGCGGCGACCCCCCGAAAACAAACCAGCTCCCCTTTTCTGTAGAAACAGACGTCATTCCCAGCGCCTCCGCGCGTGCCCCGGCACTCGTCTCGGATGAAGGGCATGGAAAGCCGACGATCTGAAACGAGCCCCGGGCAGACGGGCGCGTCCACAGGAGCCGCGTCCGTGGCTTACGCAGCCACAGGAAAAACGCGAGAAGCAGAAGCAAGATCGAGAACCAGCATTTGCTTCTGCTCCTAAACGCAGATGTGCATGGTCTTAAAGGCAGCAGTAGGTAGGTTCCCAGGAACGCCGAACGCTGCCTGTGTTTTAGGGGCTCGGCTTTTAGAAACGTGTCAGAACCGCGTGTCCCCTCACGTGTCAGACAGCGTCCCACACGCGGCCCCGAGGGGCCGTCACTGCGGCAGCGAAGCAGAGGCGCGATGCTGGCCACTGCCCGTGCGGCCGCCGTCTCCACACCCGGCTCAGGGCCGTCAGAGGCGTCTGAAGCGCTTGACC
>NW_011889119.1:64107-65731 GCF_000151845.1 Pteropus vampyrus
ATGCTGGCCACTGCCCGTGCGGCCGCCGTCTCCACACCCGGCTCAGGGCCGTCAGAGGCGTCTGAAGCGCTTGACCTGGCCCGCGGCTTCGAGGACAACCGCGGAGGGTGCCGGGAATTCCAGCTCCACGCGTGTCGCACGTGTGCCCCACAGAGAGCCTCGTGAAACACGCGTGTCAGCGTCCCAGCCTCTACGGAGACGTGCAGCACACCTCCAAACGACGCGGCGAAGCCCGCCGTTCGCTCCGGTCCGAAGAACGTTTCCCACGCGGCTACGCCACGCCCCCCGCCCCCCGCCCCCCGCACGGACCCGGGCTGCGACGTCCCACCCGCCCCGGCCTCAGGGCCTGGGGAGCTCCCTGCCCCTCTGTAAAGACAGTCCTGGCTCCGGAAGTGGGTCTTTCTAAAGAGGAAGCACAGGGGGCCTGGGGGCGGGATGGGGTGACCCCGCCGTGCGGGAGCGGGGTGCACGGGGACAAGAAGGGAAACGCCCCTTGGCCCCTGGCGAGACCGACGGAAACCGCGGGGCTTCTCCCCGCCACTCGGCCACGGCTGTCGACCACCTGTCCCGCTGAGGACGCGGGGCGGGAACCGCTCTCTCCCTCCGGTCTAACGCCGAGGAAGCCGGAGAGGACAGAAAGCCGCGGGGAGGACGGTCTGTTCCGTCCCAAAGCCGCCCGCGGCTCGTCACCGTCCACTCTACACGCGGACACTTAACTGAAATCATTAGAAAACTGGTAACTTTCCCCTCAGCAGGGGCTGCCGTAGGTGACCCCTCCCCAGGGGACCGGCCCTGGGCCGGCCGGGCTGAGCGGGCCACCCACTCAGGCCCCTGGGGGAGCTGGGGCGGGGGACGGGGTGCTGCGCCGACGGCGGCTGCACGGAGCTCAGCACGAGTCAAACGAGGCGGGGCTGACCACGCGCGCTTCCGGGAACCCACGGCCTTCTCCGCGGTGACCCACGGTGACAAAACGCAAGCTCGGGCCGCGGGGCCTCAAAGGCCGTTCCCGTGTTCACAACACACACACAGCAGGCGGAGCCCCCAAAGGGTAGGGGGCCACTCTGCCCAGAGTCACCCCACCCTCACCCCAGCGTGCGGCGAAGGGAGCGGGCGGCCGGGCTCTGGGCGATGCGGGGCTAAGCGCTGCTTAGCCAGCTGCAGTGCAGCCAGGATGGCGCCAGGGGACAGGGACCCGCCTGTCGGTCTTGTCCCCTGAGCCAGAGGCCAGTGCGAACCCAGCTGAGCCGGCTGAGCCCTCGACGCTACTGGCAGTGTCGGGGAGACTCCACGGAGGGCGTTTTAATGAAATGTTGGCCACGTTGTTTCTTTGCATCGGCCCGGGAAGCAGGGCCACCGGAAGGGCCAGGTCGGCATGAGGGCTCGACACTGTCCCACCAACTCTCTCCTGAGAACCCTCTGGGCAGAGCTGCCCCGTGACGTCACTTTCGTGACTGCTCGAGGCCCACACGAGGCGAAGTCCCCCCGGCTCCCGTGCTGGGTGTCCTGCCCCGCATGGCCGAGAGGGCTGGCTGACCGCTCACGCGCGAGCGTCTGGCTCCAGCAAGTCCGGCTGCCGAGACGGGCTCGGTGCCCGGCCGCCTGCACAGGTCGGCGTGCTGTGACC
>NW_011889119.1:65781-69726 GCF_000151845.1 Pteropus vampyrus
GTCCCACCCGCCCCGGCCTCAGGGCCTGGGGAGCTCCCTGCCCCTCTGTAAAGACAGTCCTGGCTCCGGAAGTGGGTCTTTCTAAAGAGGAAGCACAGGGGGCCTGGGGGGCGGGATGGGGTGACCCCGCCGTGCGGGAGCGGGGTGCACGGGGACAAGAAGGGAAACGCCCCTTGGCCCCTGGCGAGACCGACAGAAACTGTGGGGCTTCTCTCCGCCGCTCGGCCACGGCTGTCGACCACCTGTCCCGCCGAGGAGGCGGGGCGGGAACCGCTCTCTCCCCTCCGGTCTAACGCCAAGGAAGCCGGGGAGGACAGAAAGTCGCAGGGAGGACGGTCTGTTCCGTCCCAAAGCCGCCCGCGGCTCGTCACCGTCCACTCTACACGCGGACACTTAACTGAAATCATTAGGAAACTGGTAACTTTCCCCTCGCAGGGGCTGCCGCAGGTGACCCCTCCCCAGGGGACCGGCCCTGGGCTGGCCGGGCTGAGCGGGCCACCCACTCAGGCCCCTGGGGGAGCTGGGGCGGGGGACGGGGTGCTGCGCCGACGGCGGCTGCACAGAGCTCAGCACGAGTCAAACGAGGCGGGGCTGACCACGCGCGCTTCCGGGAACCCACGGCCTTCTCCGCGGTGACCCACGGTGACAAAACGCAAGCTCGGGCCACGGGGCCTCAAAGGCCGTTCCCGTGTTCACAACACACACGCAGCAGGCGGAGCCCCCAAAGGGTAGGGGGCCACTCTGCCCAGAGTCACCGCACCCTCACCCCAGCGTGCGGCGAAGGGAGCAGGCGGCCGGGCTCTGGGCGACGCGGGGCTAAGCGCTGCTTAGCCAGCTGCAGTGCAGCCAGGAGGGCGCCAGGGGACAGGGACCCGCCTGTCGGTCTTGTCCCCTGAGCCAGAGGCCAGTGTGAGCTCGGCTGAGCCGGCTGAGCCCTCGATGCTACTGGCAGTGTCCGGGAGACTCCACGGAGGGCGTTTTAATGAAATGTTGGTCACGTCGTTTCTTTGCATCGGGCCTGGAAGCAGGGCCACTGGAAGGGCCAGGTCGGCATGAGGGCTCGGCACTGTCCCACCACCTCTCTCCTGCGAACCCTCTGGGCAGAGCTGCCCCGTGACGTCACTTTCGTGACTGCTCGAGGCCCACACGAGGCGAAGCCCCCCCGGCTCCCGTGCTGGGTGTCCTGCCCCGCACGGCCGAGAGGGCTGGCTGACCGCTCACGCGCGAGCGTCTGGCTCCAGCAAGTCCGGCTGCCGAGACGGGCTCGGTGCCCGGCCGCCTGCACAGGTCGGCGTGCTGTGACCACCAGGGGAGCTGGCAGACGCCATCGTGTTCCGACCGACGGGGCGCGAGCGACGGCTCAGACGATCTTTGTCAAATTCCGCTCTCTGGCCTGGGGAGTCTTCCCCTAGAACCTGCTGGAACTCTACGTGCCCTGAGCAGCCAGAGTGCCCTGCTCATGCCCCGCGTGGAAGGCACAGGCGGGAACATGGGCCACAAACAGGGTGATGAGTCACATCGCCACGAGACGCTGGCCGGGAGGGGAGACGATGCTGGAAGGACCAGGGAGGGACTGTGGGCTCTTGTTCCCTGGCTCTCCGTGTGATGGGGCCGATCGGATGACGCCCTCCCGAGAAGCACACTCAGGAGCCACTGCTGGCCGCGTAGCAGGTCGCCCCGCAGCCCACGAACTCCGATTCCTCGTAAGTCACCCCCTGGCTCCCAGGCCGCGAGGACACGGTGCCACCGAGCCAGGGAGGGGATTGCGGGAAGTACCCCAGGGACCAGTGAGCTTGGCGGCACCTCGCCGCCCAGACGGTGCCTGAGGGCTCCGCGGCAGGCACCGTGCCACCACGATTCTGGACAAGAGGCCGGGTGGCCTGGCGGGACGCAGACGCGGGGCGGGGCAGGGGGGCGCATGGACATGGACGTCACGCCTGGGGCGCCGTGACTGCACAGCCCCGTCACCAGAGAGCCAGGTGCATGGTGACGAGGACATCGAGGCCCACGTGACGAAGAACAGGTCACTTACAGGGGGCGCATCCAGGAGCCGAGCAAGATCATGCTGTGCCCTGCGGCTCGGCCACCGACAGCGGCTACACAGGGAAGTGTGCAGACACCGCGTCCTGGTGCCGAGCCGAGACCCGCACACCTGGCAGGGCGGGCGGTGGGCCTGAGCTGGGCCATCGCGACCACCCGATCAGTCCCCTCTCCCGCAGGAAGCATGTCCAACGTGAAAACAAAGGAGGTGCCACCAAGCAGCGTGCAGGCGGCGGGCAGGGGCTGGGCAGGGGCTGGGCAGGGGCTGGGCAGGGGCTGGGCAGGGCGCCGCCCTAGAGGGTCCGCCCCAGAGGCTGCTGTGAGCCGGAGAGCTCCGCCCAGTGACCCCATCCTGGCTCCAACTTCAGGGCCCTGCCCTGCTGGTCTGACACTGAGAATCGCCAGGGACCTCACCGTCTGGATGGCACTTTAATTCAGGTCTACACTAGCCCAGAGTCACTTGACGAACGCTGTCCCTGCCCTGACACGTGGCCCGTGAGACAGGCCCCCAACCCTGAGGCTGTGGGGCCCTGGGCCGGGCCGGTTACCGGGCAGCAGGTGGTGCACGGGCGTGGCTATGTTGACGTCCTGCAGGTGCTTGAGCGTTTCTGTGTGGAACAGGCGCAGGGTGGAGCCGGAGGTGAAGGCGGTCCAGATGCCCACGCCGGCGACGGCCATGTGGGACACCACCATGCCGTCCTCCTGGTGGGCCTCCAGCTGGCTCTGTGGGACCAAGCAGAAGGAGATGGCGGGCGGCCTGGGCAGCCGCTGGAACCCGCCCCGGACCCCACGCGCGACATGGGGCCGTGCCGGCGTCCTGCCCGTGACGGGCGCGGCTGGAGCCCAGAGTCACTCGCCGCGCACCGTCAGGAAGTGGAGCAGGGGACGGTCACCCCCAAACCACGGCACACCGTGCAGCTGGGACCATCGGCTCCCCTCAGGTGTGGCCCCGTCACTGCTCCTGAGAACGTGCGGCTTCAGGCGCACCGCCTGTGGGCCTGGGGGAGGGCCGGACCCGCGGCAGGGCCCTAGTCCAGCTGCTGTCCCAGCTGGTGTGGCCGAGCGGCCGGGACCCAGTGAGGGAGACGGGAGTGAGCAGAGGGCCGCCTGGGGGTGCAAGGCTATGGCTGTGGTGGGCGGGCGCCAGCCAGCGTCCCCTGGACTCCGGGAGCAGACCCAGCAGTGCCCTCCCCGAGCACCTGAGCACCCATGACAGCCCTTGGGACCCCGCACAGGCCAGCCAGCCCTGCTGCTCCGAGTCTGCACCCCGGCCTGGCCGGGGCCTGGGGGGCCGCCTGCTGCCTCCTGAATAAGGCGGGAGAAACGGGGGTGGACCCAGTGTGGCCGCGTCGCTTGGAGTCGGGAGGCCGCGGGGGAGGCGGGCTGGGGCACGGCCGAGCCCTGGACGTCCTGGAGCCACCACCGCCGTGCAGACACACAGGGACACGGCCTCCGCCCCGTGGTCCCCTGCACCCCACATCTGCGTACCCGAGCAGCGCCCCGGGGCACAGAGGATCGCGCTCTGGGTTCTGCCGACACAGACCTCTGTTCTGCTGGGCACAGTCTGAGCCGCTGCCGGGGTCTGCGTCCCACGGATGCCCAGACAGACGCTCCGCCCCTCACCACAGCCCGCACCATCACCTGGCTGAGTCTCAGAGCCGGGGCTGTGTGAACAGCCAGGGCCGGCACACCAGGCACTCGTCGCCATGACTGTGGCCTGACACCGGGGTGGGCGGCTCAGACCCCAAGGCCCGAGCGTCCCGGGCCCTGGGCAGAGGCGGTGTGGGGACCTGTGGGACGGGGCCACGGCCTTCAGGCATCTGCACGGCCTGACGGCTCGGCCAGCACGGGTCGGGCGAGGCTCCACCCTCTGCCGGCTCCTTGCGGGGAGTCTCCGTGTCGACC
>NW_011889119.1:70011-72188 GCF_000151845.1 Pteropus vampyrus
AGCCAGCGTCCCCTGGACTCCGGAAGCAGACCCAGCAGTGCCCTCCCCGAGCACCTGAGCACCCATGACAGCCCTTGGGACCCCGCACAGGCCAGCCAGCCCTGCTGCTCCGAGTCTGCACCCCGGCCTGGCCGGGGCCTGGGGGGCCGCCTGCTGCCTCCTGAATAAGGCGGGAGAAACGGGGGTGGACCCAGCGTGGCCGCGTCGCTTGGAGTCGGGAGGCCGTGGGGGAGGCGGGCTGGGGCACGGCCGAGCCCTGGACGTCCTGGAGCCACCACCGCTGTGCAGACACACGGGGACACGGCCTCCGCCCCGTGGTCCCCTGCACCCCACGTCTGCATACCCGAGCAGCACCCCGGGGCACAGAGGATTGCGCTCTGGGTTCTGCCGACACAGACCTCTGTTCTGCTGGCCACAGTCTGAGCCGCTGCCGGGGTCTGCGTCCTGCGGGTGCCCAGACAGACGCTCCGCCCCTCACCACAGCCCGCACCGTCACCTGGCTGAGTCTCAGAGCCGGGGCCGTGTGAACAGCCGGGGCCGGCACACCAGGCACTCGTCGCCGTGACTGTGGCCTGACACCGGGGTGGGCGGCTCAGACCCCAAGGCCTGAGTGTCCCGGGCCCTGGGCAGAGGCGGTGTGGGGACCTGTGGGACGGGGCCACGGCCTTCAGGCGTCTGCACGGCCTGACAGCTCAGCCAGCACGGGTCGAGCGAGGCTCCACCCTCTGCCGGCTCCTTGCGGGAGTCTCCGTGTCGACTCCACAGACCAGCACACAAACCCTCAGACAGACCCCATCGTCCCCGCCACACTGCCCCGGTCACCACCAGGGCCCCAGGGATCTGGCCGGAGAGGAGCGACTGGAGGGGCCGGGCCGGGAGCCCACTGGCCACGCTGCCCGTGCCTCCGGCCTGCTCGGGGAGACTCTGCCAGCGTCTGGGGCATAGGGCTGCCCCACAGCCACCTCTTCCCGTCCCTTCAGGGCACAGTGGCTCCAGCTCCCCAGGAAAGCGCCTTGGGCACAGGAAGGTGACACCCAGAGGTGACAAAGAAACGAGCCGCGGCCAGCCGGCTGTGTTACTTGAGAAAAAGGAGCACAGGGACGCCCTCCGTCTGGCTGCTGCCGATGTCACAGCTGCTACTAAAGTCCCCTCTGCAGGTGACACCAGGCCTGCTGGCCCGGGCCGGGGCGCTCGGCCGGGGAAGCTGCATCGAGCACGTCCGGACGTCCCCGGGGGATGACGCTGCTGGTCCCCCTTCCGCCTGCCTCTGCCCTCAGGCGACTCGGCCGAGCCATTCGGTCCCGTCCGCTCCCCGGGCCCCGCCGCGGTCCCCCGCCCTGGGATCCCACGTTTCTCCGAGGGGAGCACGTTTTCCTCTCTCTGGAAACGCACCCGCGCATTTCAGGACTGAAAATGCACAGAAAGGGGACTTTTATTTGGATCCAAACATATTACTTCTCATTGAGTTGTCAAGATTTACGGCATGTGAACCCTTTAGAACATGTGGAACTAATATTCTGATTAGAATCAGGTCATAACTTCACGTCACGTCAGCCTGGGAGTCACTGGCGGCAGCCACAGAAACCATCTGTTCGCTATAAATTCACGGCGAAGTTCACGCACTGTGTTTGAAGAAACGTCTTAAAGAAAGATCAGGATTATTCCTTCTGTCTGAAGAGAAACCCAACTATAGACTAAGAGGCGTTCTATCTGGCTCTCGTGTGTTATGCTCATTGAAACAATAATTTATTACAATAACAAGCAACGGCCACCGCCGGGTGTGGCCACTAGACACTTTCATCTCTCTTTACCCACAAAAGCCAGAGGAAGCAGACTCGTCCCTGACTTACACGTCTGGTAACGGAGGCCCAGTCTGGGGACTCAGCCGAGGTCAGCTGGCCGAGCCAGGGCTGGGACCCTGGCTGTCACTACGTGACCACAGGGACGTGAGGGCACAGCGCCCCGGCTGTCTGCCGTCTGCACGGTGGCCGTGGCCAGCTTCGCGCTCGCGCCGTGCTTGACCGGAGGTCTCTCCGAGGGCACACGCCAGAAAAAGTACCAGGTGGACGGCAGTAGAAATGCGAAGTTGCTATAAAAACATCAGGCAAAAGCAATTTAAAACGCTTCTGTCCTGCTCTGGTTCAGCACGTTTCCCGTCCCCCGGTCAGTGCGGCTTT
>NW_011889119.1:73138-76656 GCF_000151845.1 Pteropus vampyrus
GGCACCAGAGCAGGTCCTGGGTTAGGCTTCGCGACTGTCTTAACCTGTGCCTGGTGACACGTGGGCAAAGTGGCTGCAGTCCCTGCCCTAGGGACCTGGCCCCCGAGGACAGTCTGGACACGAATGGCCAGATGGCCGTGGTGACAGGGCCCGTCTGTGGTGACAGGGCCTCTGAGGGCAAGTGGCCCCTTCTCTGAACCACGTCCCGGCTTCGCCTTTCGTGGTGGGACAGAGGGACTTTTACTCATGAGGCAGGCCATGGCCCCGCGTCACTGGTGTTTACTCAGGGAGAGTGGCGGGAAGGGACGGTCCCCTACAGGCAACGGTCTGGTGCGTGTCACACTTTAACACTAAAAACAACACGTGACGTGACCAAACGCCAGAGGGACGATGGCCACGGAACCCCTTCTCTCCCTCCCTCCCCGCAGCCCGGCTCTGAAGGGACAGCGTCACGGACATCTGCAGGGCAGCAGGCCACACGTGCCACACGTGCCACACGCCACACCCGCACAACCACGGCGGCACCCGCGTGGCCAAGCCGTCTCCCCGAGCCAGGTCTGGGAGGAACGCTCTGTCGGCCACAGGCCGCAGCTGCCCGTCTGCTGCGTGCGAGGGACAAGGACCTCAGAGTCCAGGCCTGGTCCTGGAAGCACCTGCTCCGCCCTCACTGGATGCCCAACCGCTCACCTGCACGCTGAGCGTCTCCATGCCGATGACAAAGACCTGCCCTCCGGAAGCGGCCCACAGCGCGTCCTCCGTCACCAGCAGGCTCCTGACGGGCAGCACGCCCAACTTTACCACCGTCTGGGGCTCGGGATCCCAGGCTCCATCTTAAAAGGAAATACTACTTTTAATTTCATTCAAATTCAGTTCCCCGCACATAGAAACTTGGGGGCAAAGGATCAATTCTAAACAGCAGACGACCAGAATCGTCCGTGATGCTGACGCTCACACCGGGATCTGGGTGTCCAGGGGTTCACACCGTCCTCATCGGCAACCCGGCGACGAAGCGCAGAGCGACTGCAGCCAGCAGGGCCCCCGCTCTGCCCCCGGCCAGCCACTCGCCGCGAGCCCTGGACGGGTCACTCACCCCAAGTCTCAGCAAAACGGGGACCACATTGCCATGCACCTCAAAGGCTGTCGTGCGAATTTAAAATGTGATCGTGCAGTCAGAAAGCTGCAGAGCCCCGGCAGGCAGGCGCTCCGTGAACGCTATCGCTCGCAATAATATAGGAAACGGTTCAGTCATCGTTAGAAGGAATCAGACCCAAAATAACTGGGCGAATGTTTAAATATCCCCGTTCTTGCTTTTGTAATAAAATCATAAATTTAAAATTTTGCCCAATTATAACATCATATACTATATTAGGAGAAAACACATCTTCACTGAGTACAAAAAGTCAGAATCGAGGGAGAAGGCGTCCCTTTCGATGAGCTTGCTGTGTTCCTGGCGCACAGGGCGCAACCAGCCATCTGGTGTGGGTCCCCTGCCGCGGTTTGTCACACTCTGCAGCAAGTGCCAGTCAACAGACAACTCGGGGAGCAAGAAAAAGTACTTAAAGCAGATATAACTATTCACAAGAAAGTCACATTGGCGACTCCAGACCGCTGTGAACGGGTAAAACTGGCCCTCCGGCCTCCGTGCTGACCGGCGGCAGACGCCAGCGCGTCCCCGGGGAGCCTGGGTCTTGGCTCCAAACCGATCGCCTTCGTCCTGCACGGGACGCGCTCCCCACCCGGACCCCGCCGAGCAGCTTAGACCGCGGTGCACACAGCAAAGGCGACCAGGCAGGCGCGAGCTGGACCCGCGTGTCAGTCACCGCGATGCTAACGGGAAGCGCTCGGTGTTGGCGCTGTCCACACACCGAAGGCCAGGCTTCCCCTCCCACCGCCGCCTGCTGCAGGGCCGGACGCGCTGTGATGCCGTCTGCAGCCCCCCGCCTCCCTGCCGAGGCGCCTGCGGGGTGCAGTCTCGCACTCGGGGCGGAG
Source organism: Pteropus vampyrus (assembly GCF_000151845.1). Lineage (NCBI taxonomy): Eukaryota > Metazoa > Chordata > Mammalia > Chiroptera > Pteropodidae > Pteropus > Pteropus vampyrus. The sequence continues at coordinate 75,128 of NW_011889119.1, forward strand.
GGGCCCCTCTGAGGAGCCGGCTGAAGGCCAAGGCCAAGGGCCCGACGGCCTCCCAGGCAGGGCGCCAGCCGGACTTGTGTGTGGCCAGGGCCAGTGCTGCGAGCCTGGGGCAGGGGCACGGGACGAGGGTGGGCGGGTGACACCCCGCAGCTCCCGGGGACAGAGACAGAATCGCTCTGTGTGCCCAGGTGGGGCCGGGTGTCGATGACGGGTGGGAGGTGGCCGGGGCGTGTTTGGGAAAAGTGGACGAGGACGTGCTGGATGCAGTATGGGCAGCGGGGCTGGCACAGGGCCTGGCGGGCGTGAGGCCACTGGCCGAGGCGGGAAGGGTGGCTGGGGCAGCAGGCTGAGGGGAAAACCCCCGGGGTCCTGTGGACGCCACCGTGCGGCTGGAGCCTGGGGTCCGTCACGGCCATCTGTGAACGGGTCGCGGTGACCGCATGTGCTCACCCGGAGTGTGGTGTGGCAGCCAGGCCTGGGGGTGGCGCCCCAACACAACCAGTGTCCGAAGCGGGAGAGGAGACCAGAGCCCAGTGTGCCCCCTGTGGACACCGCGAGGCGGCTCCGGATGTGAGGGGCAGTGCCTGTGGCACTGGCTGTGGCAGCCTCAGCCGACGTAGCCACGGTGCTCGAGGCGGACGGGACCTCGCAGCACAGGGGGCTGGAAGGCGGGCGGGGGCCCAGGGCTGGGAGCACCTCTGAAACGCGAGAGCCGCGGAGGGCAGGGCGGGGGCCGAGCCGCCACAGGCACCGCAGGGTGGACGGGGCACCGGGAACCTGGGCCGCGCCCCCGTGCACCGGACGGCACCGAGGGACCAGGGGCACAGGCAGGGCCCACGGCCGGTGGGGGGAGGGGCGACGCCAGCTCCCCGTCACCGGGACCCGGGAGAACTTCCGCTGCATCTGTAACCGACACGTGAAGAGAAGGGAGGAGGCAGGACGGGCGGGGAGCCTGAGGGGGGACGCGGGCCGTGCCCGGGCTCCCAGGCCCGCTGGGGGCGCAGTGAGGACAGGCCGGGCACGGGGTGGGGGGTCTGCACCGACATCCCCTCTGCAGAGTCGGAAAGGCCAGCAGCGGGACTGACCTTCCGGACAAGCCCTGCGTGCTCAGCCACTTTCCCGTCGTCCTTGTAGACAGGACAGTGACACGTGCCCCGAGACGTGAGGCGGAAACGCGGGGTGGGGTTCAGCTGTGACCCCGAGACGCGGCGCAGGCTGTGACGTGCGCCCCTTTACCTTCTGCCTTGGCGTAGACGGCCACCGCCCCGCCGACGAGGCCGGCGCACAGGCTCCGCGGCGTGCAGGCCAGGCTCAGGACCGCGGACCGCTCGGGGGCGAAGAAGTGCTGAAGCCGCGCCTTCTTGGCGCCCTGGCTGCTCTGGTACACGGAGATGCTGTGGAGGCAGGGGCGCTGAGCCGGGGGCGCCCGAGAGATGGGGCGCTGAGCCGGGGGCGCCCGAGAGACGGGGCGCTGAGCCGGGGGCTCCCGAGGGACGGGGCGCTGAGCCGGGGGCTCCCGAGGGACGGGG
>NW_011889119.1:76706-77857 GCF_000151845.1 Pteropus vampyrus
AAACGGTTCAGTCATCGTTAGAAGGAATCAGACCCAAAATAACTGGGCGAATGTTTAAATATCCCCGTTCTTGCTTTTGTAATAAAATCATAAATAATAACAAACTAACATAATAAAAGCAGGAACGAGTATACTTAAAATTTTGCCCAATTATAACATCATATACTATATTAGGAGAAAACACATCTTCACTGAGTACAAAAAGTCAGAATCGAGGGAGAAGGCGTCCCTTTCGATGAGCTCGCTGCGTTCCTGACGCACAGGGCACAACCAGCCATCTGGTGTGGGTCCCCTGCCGCGGTTTGTCACACTCTGCAGCAAGTGCCAGTCAACAGACAACTCGGGGAGCAAGAAAAAGTACTTAAAGCAGATATAACTATTCACAAGAAAGTCACATCGGCGACTCCAGACCGCTGTGAACGGGTAAAACCGGCCCTCCGGCCTCCGCGCTGACCGGCGGCAGACGCCAGCGCGTCCCCGGGGAGCCTGGGTCTTGGCTCCAAACCGATCGCCTTCGTCCTGCACGGGACGCGCTCCCCACCCGGACCCCGCCGAGCAGCTTAGACCGCGGTGCACACAGCAAAGGCGACCAGGCAGGCGCGAGCTGGACCCGCGTGTCAGTCACCGCGATGCTAACGGGAAGCGCTCGGTGTTGGCGCTGTCCACACACCGAAGGCCAGGCTTCCCCTCCCACCCCCGCCGCTGCAGGGCCGGACGCGCCGTGATGCCGTCTGCAGCCTCCCGCCTCCCTGCCGAGGCGCCTGCGGGGTGCAGTCTCGCACTCGGGGCGGAGGGGCCCCTCTGAGGAGCCGGCTGAAGGCCAAGGCCAAGGGCCTGACGGCCTCCCAGGCGGGGCGCCAGCCGGACTTGTGTGTGGCCAGGGCCAGTGCTGCGAGCCTGGGGCAGGGGCACGGGACGAGGGTGGGCGGGTGACACCCCGCAGCTCCCGGGGACAGAGACAGAATCGCTCTGTGTGCCCAGGTGGGGCCGGGTGTCGATGACGGGTGGGAGGTGGCCGGGGCGTGTTTGGGAAAAGTGGACGAGGACGTGCTGGATGCAGTATGGGCAGCGGGGCTGGCACAGGGCCTGGCGGGCGTGAGGCCACTGGCCGAGGCGGGAAGGGTGGCTGGGGCAGCAGGCTGAGGGGAAAA
>NW_011889119.1:78696-83031 GCF_000151845.1 Pteropus vampyrus
ACGTTGAAGCACTCGATGACTTTGGAGTTGGAATTTTGAAGCGAGACGATGGCAATTTGGCCCATTTGACTGGTACAGCTTCCGATCTGAGTCGGGGAGCGGAGGGGAGAGGAGGGTCCTCAGAAAGCCGAGACGTGGCGCTCGCAGGCAGCGACCAGCCAGCGGTGAAAGCTTCGACGCGTGCGGCCTGCCAACCCAGCCCCCTTTCCTCTCCGACACACCTACTTGGACCGTTTCCTTTTCATTTTAATACTAAGAATGCAAGTTTGACTTTTTAAAATCACTTATAGTCTTTAAAAAAACCACACACCTTGCCTTAGACAACACTTTCCGTACACGATTTAAAGTCTCACAAAGCAGATTAATGCCGGTTTTGAACCCTTTCACACTAAAGTGCAACAGGCCTCACCTACGACGACAGTGCTTCAGGAAAGGAGTAAGGAAGGCCCCCGTGGGCCACCGCCCTGTCCCCCGTGGGCCACCACCCTGTCCCCCGTGGGCCACCGCCCTGTCCCCCGTGGGCCACTGCCCTGTCCCCGAGCTGGCGCTGCCGCCACCGTGCCCCAGGCCTGCCGATGCTTTTCCAGTGGGAAAGCGTCAGATCTCGTTGACAGAGGGACTGACGGGGAGGCGCGCACCCGGCTCGCGCGAGGGGCTGCCCGGCTCGGGTGTTCATTCCCTGCAGACTACGTTGCCCCTCGGCCAGTTGTGGAAACGTGACCCTCTCCTCGTTCTGTTTCTCCCGTGTCACAGGAAGATCCTGCTCCGACGGCCTTTCGGGGACGATGCCACGGCCCGCTCTGGGGCCGGGGCCGGGAGCGGCCGGCAGAGGGAGGTGGCGCCAGTTAGTTACAGGCCCCATTCGTGAACAGACTCTCTCTCCTCGGCCCCCTAGCCTGGCGCAGTCTCAGGGACGCCCTCGACCACTGGGAACGCCCCCTTTCCCGCTTCTACGCTGAGCAGCAGCGGGGACGCGCTGGGCCACCGCCGCCCCCCCCCGGCCACTCCCACGGGCTGGACGTGGGTCGGTGCCGTGAGAACAGCGAGGCGGCTCACCCACAGGAAGCCGCGGGCCGGGGCGGTCGGGTCGGGCGGCTGGGGCTCGGGGTTGTAGGCTGCACACTCGATCTGGAGGGAGAAGCAGACGCCCACGCTGAACGGCCCGGGGAGCGTCAGGAGGACGCGACGACCCCGACACGCCACCCCAGAACTGCAGGTCACGACTTAGAAAGACGCAAACGGGGGGGACTAAGGTGCGGGCCCCAGACACCGGCTGCCCAGACACCGGCGCTGGTGCGGCCCGTCAGCCCCAGTGTTTCATGCGCAGACTCCGGCATCTGCGGGCCCGACGTGCGGCACGTCCCAGGCACTGGGCTGGGTGGTGGTGGGCGCGTCCACATGGCCACACGGCCACACCTGCCCTGTCCCTGCCCGCCCCCCACCTCTGCCTCCATGGAGCGGCCCCCGGCTGTGGGAGCCACAGGGACACGTGACCGTGAGGGTCCCTCAGTCACATGCCCGCGGGGCCCACACGAAGGGGCGGGCCTGGGCTCCAGGCCATGCCAGGGCCGGTGACTTCTCAGTGGTGGCCCCGAGCGGGAGTGTCCCCTGGCTGCTCGCGGCCGTCACCTTGAACTCCTGCTGCTTGGCCACCGTCACCGGCACGTGTCCCACGAGGAGAGGGTGGCGTTCCTTTCGGACCTGGTTCCCCTCGTCCTCCACGCAGAACCAGCCCATGTGGTTCTCCTCCCCTGGGCGGGTGGGGGGAGCAAGGACAGCGGTGACGGGCACGCGACACGGGCTGACGGCCCGCAACACGCTCCGTCCGCAGCCCAGGACGACCCCCCCACAGGAGAGGCTGTGCGCCCGGCCACACCGAGTGGCGTCCCGTCCCTGCCGGCTCCTCCCGGACCACCCGACACCGCGCGGCGAAACACGATGTGAAACGCCGGGGCCTGGTCTTCCTGTCATTGTCGTTTTCATTTTTCCCCAAGGAACTGAGACGTTCAGATTCAAGACCAGACACAGAGCGAGAGGCTTTTAGCCTGAGTAGGACCAGGGGAGAGAGAAGAGCCGCGAAATGAAGGCGTCGACGACCTCGGCGGAGACGCGCGGCCGCCACAAAGGGAGCCGTGCTCAGGTCGGGGGGCCGTCTCCGCTGAGTCAGGGAAGAGGCGCAGTGTGGCTGCCTCCTGCCCCGGCCGACACCGTGCATGCACCCGTGCACACACACGCACACACATGCGTGTACACCCATGCACACACACGCATGTGCACACGTGTGTGCACGCACACATGCGCACGCACATACACAAGCGCACATACGCGCATGCTCGTGCCCATGCACATGAATGTGCGCACACACGCGTGCACACACGCACATGCATAAGCACGCACCCATGCACACACATGCACGCCCACACACATGCACACGCACATGTGCACGCGCACATGCACAAGCACACAGATGCACCCATGCACACACACATGCACAAGCGCGCACAGATGCCACCCCCATACACGCACACACAGACTTGCGTGCACACCGTCCCAGCGTTCTAAGTAGCAGGGCCATGGGACCCACTTACACGCATACACATATGAGAACGGGCCCCGGTTGGATACACCGAACGAGGTGAAGCTGAGGGGCACGGGAATGTCACCGTCTCTGACAGTGCCCGTCTCTCGGGCTGGACAAGACAGCCCCGCCCTGCGGCTTAGCCCGCGGGGACAGGTGAGGAAGCCGAGGCTGCCATGAACCGTGGCCTTCCCATGTGGGGACCCAGACCGACAGGTCACAGACCGAGGGCCCAGGGCTGGACGCCTGACGCAGGTCTTCTGCTTGTGCCGAAGAGCCTCAGCTGGCGTGACTGTTATGACTGAAGTGAGGGCTCCCTCCTGCACCCCAAAGCATGACACAAACCCCCGACCAGACCCTGTGCCGGGGCCAACCCCCATTTAAAGTCATTCTTGGGGGTGGGTGGTGACCACAGCGTCACGTGCTTCCCGACCACGACCGGCCCCGTGGCCGGGCAGGCCTACCGAGCGCCAGCTGGGCCATCTGCAGGCTGTTGACCCAGGAGTCCTTGACGGCGGGCGTGAAGGTGCTGAACACGGCCGTGAAGAAAGCAGGCCGCCCTGACCTGCGGGACACCGCAGGACGCTCGTCACAGGACGAAGCCGCAGGCGTGCCCGGCCCGCAGCCACCACGCCCGCCGCGCCCGCCCGCACCACTGACTTGTCGGGCTTCCCCGGGAGCTGCAGCTGCACCCGGCAGCAGCTGGCCGCTCGGATCTCCTCCTCCTTCCGCAGGATGAGCCGCTGCAGGGCCGACGTCCAGTCGTGGGCCGCTGACTGGTTCAGGTTCTACGGGGAGGTCCGGATGTTAGGGGGAGGGCGCCGGCCCAGGGGGCGAGCAGGGCTGTGACACGAAAAGCTCGGGGGGCCCGTGACACGGGAGTCAGGCGCTCTGCGGACCATCTCCGGGAGGAACGGACACGAGTCTGCAGAGCGGGGGCGAGTCCCAGACGCCGCCCTGCCCGGACCGGGGGACGCCACCCCCACGGCGCTCCTCAGGCGACCCCGCGGTCTCACCGCGGTCAGGCCCGTCCCGAGCCGACGACCGAGACGTGACGGGAGGACTCGAAGCCGGACGCAGCGGGCGGGTACCTGGTAGTTCCCTCGGAGGTCGCCTATGAGCTGTGCGATCTGCCCGATGACGTTCAGGTCGTGCAGCAGGCTCTGCAGGTCCTGATACAGCTGGCCCGGCCACGTGCACAGCTGGTCTGCAAGACACAGGCCCGGACTGCCAGCCGGCGTGTGGCACAAACGCGGCGGCGAGCCGGGGCGGGGCTTCCGGCGGGGTGGGTGTCTTCCAGCGCCTGGCACCCGCTCCTTTTCTAACTTTTTATTTTGAAATGATTTTAAATGTAGAGAAAAATTACCAAACTAGCAGAGCCCCCTTCCGTGTGCCCCCCAACCGGCTCCCCGACGTTATGACCTCACAGAAGCACAGCACGGTCGTCACGGCGGGAGGTCACCGTGGCCGCACGGTGGACTCGGCTCCCCGCTGACGCCACGCCTCGGTCCCGCCTCCGACCGGGGCCACACACGCGGCCGAGCTTCGCCCACTTGACCCCCTCAGCCACGCGATTGTAACTGAAAACTTTTTAGCTAATGACACGCATCTTTGCGTTTATTAACTTTCAGTGAACGCAGCCTTCCGAGGAAATCGAAGCGCGGCATCGGCTTCACCGATTCGCCTCCATCTGCTCCTTTAAGATGGTCACACGCTGAAAGCGACACGCCCACTTCCGGTGCCCGACCGTGGCCCGC
>NW_011889119.1:84511-86498 GCF_000151845.1 Pteropus vampyrus
CCCTCGAACGGCGGGTTTTTCGCTTCAACTCTCCGTCCAGACAGTGTGCGGACACCGGAGACCGTGCCGGAAGCCTCGCCGCCGAGCTCCCGAGCTCCAGAAACCGCGGCGAGGCGAACGGTCCACGGCCGACTGACGGCAGCGTGTCCGCGACACAATGCATCACATGCGACGACACGGGAAACAAACGGGAGCCAAGAGGCGCCCCCCCGAAAACCTGCTTCTCCGAGGTCACGTCCTTCCGCCTTCGAGAAACACGGCGGGACGAACCCGTGGCGGGTCTGCGTAGCGCCGTCTCATGTGTTCAAGCATTTCGCAAAGTCCTCAACGCACAACAGGACAACAGAGTTCTCCTTAAATTCAGGATGAATTAAAAGATTCACGCGCCAAAACGACACGTTTTCACTGACTGACAACGACGAGTTCGGATCTCCGCTCGCTCAGCTCTCGGAAAGCTCGGCCACGCCCGGCACCAACGAGGCGGCTACCGTGCTCCCGGCTCCGTGTCCCACGAAATATTTTTATAAACTGAGTCATCCTGCTTTTAACTTCTTAACATCGCTAACCGATTCGCATCTTAAGTTAGCTCCGCATAAGCCACAGCTACGAAAGTGAATGAGAAATGTGGGTTGCCCGAGCGCACGGCATCTACTTCGTGGGTCAAGGCCGCCCCTGGAGATTGGAACGCGATGAGGCGACCCCACTCAAACGCGTTGGAGACTCTGCCACCGTCACGAAACGCAAAGGCGTTTTCTTAATGCACAAAACCAAGACGTAAATATGATTTGCAATCAACACCGCCAAATCATTTAAGTGGATTTTTAAGAACTTTGAACAAACGACACATTCGTCTTAATGACACGTGTCCACTCGGAAAACCCTTTCTCCCTCCGTGCCTGCTCTCTTCGCCTCTGCACCCCACTCCTGAGTGTGTCCCCCCTTCTGAAATCCGTGACACAGTCCGGCATTTCGATCGCGAGCTGAGACTGTGCACGTTATATCGGAGCGGGCCTGCGGAGCCGGCAATCCCAGAGCGTGAGGACCGCACGCGGCCGCCCGGGGACCGCCGCCTCTGGGGACGCAGTCCGGAGCCCCCGGGACCGGCAGCCACCGCACCGTGCTCGGCAGCTCCCGCGAGCGTGCGTGCTCGGCCAGAGACGTGCACGGTCTCACGAGGTTCCTTCCAAGCGTGTCGGGAACGAACGGCCTGGATGACTGCGGAGTGCGCGTGTGAATGTTCCCGTCTCAGACCTGGCTGCTCCGCCCGCGACACGGCCTCGGAGGCCGTGAAGGGACTTAGCCAGCCCTGTCAGGATTGCAAGAGGGACAGAGAAGGCGGGAGCAGGGACACCGCACCCGGTTCCGAGCGTGCGGTCTGAAGACCCCTTAGAAGTGACGAATCGACACAGGTGACTGCTAAAGCATTTCCTAGGTGTCTGACGCCCCTCTGACTTCACCTCATGGCCACCCAAGTGCCACCCCCATGGGGACGGGGGGCAGGGGTGTCGTGGGTGGCCCGTGGCCGAGCGGACCTGCGGCCAGGCCCACCCTCCAGGCCCCTGGGCACCGGAGCACTGCACACGTGGGAGGCTGAGTCCCACGGGTGCACGGCGGGTGCAGAATGTGACGCAGACTGGGGAGCCGGGGCCCACGCCCGTGCGGGGCACCTCGCTCTGAGCCCAGGGAACGTCCCCACGGGACACGCCGCAGACCAGCCCCCAACCTGGCAGGGAGCCACGTCCCGCAGCCCACGGTCACCGCTGTGCCGCGGCTGCTCGCACTGCGAGAGGCTGGCCCCTCGACGGCACGCACATCGACACGCGTCACTTACGCGGCTTCGCGTTGGCCACCACGGCCAGGCTCTCGGGAGAATGCGCCGTGGGCCCCGTGCTGTGTTCCCCTGCAGCCTCATCACCGCCGTATTCCAGCACCTCCACGTGTCCGAGAGGGACACTCCACTTCAGCAGGTACCGCTGGCTGCCGGCCG
>NW_011889119.1:86548-95650 GCF_000151845.1 Pteropus vampyrus
CCGGCAGCCACCGCACCGTGCTCGGCAGCTCCCGCGAGCGTGCGTGCTCGGCCAGAGACGTGCACGGTCTCACGAGGTTCCTTCCGAGCGTGTCGGGAACGAACGGCCTGGACGACTGCGGAGTGCGCGTGTGAACGTTCCCGTCTCAGACCTGGCTGCTCCGCCCGCGACACGGCCTCGGAGGCCGGTGAAGGGACTCGGCCAGCCCTGTCAGGATTGCAAGAGGGACAGAGAAGGAGGGAGCAGGGACACCACACCCGGTTCCGAGCTTGCGGTCTGAAGACCCCTTAGAAGTGACGAATCGACACAGGCGACTACTAAAGCATTTCCTAGGTGTCTGACGCCCTCTGACTTCACCTCATGGCCACCCCGCAGGACGCGCCAAAGACCAGCCCCCAACCTGGCAGGCCAGCCACGTCCCGCAGCCCACGGTCACCGCTGTGCCGCGGCTGCTCACACTGCGAGAGGCTGGCCCCGTGACGGCACGCACATCGACACGCGTCACTTACGTGGCTTCGCGTTGGCCACCACGGCCAGGCTCTCGGGGGAATGCGCCGTGGGCCCCGTGCCGTGTTCCCCTGCAGCCTCATCACCGCCGTATTCCAGCACCTCCACGTGTCCGAGAGGGACACTCCACTTCAGCAGGTACCGCTGGCTGCCGGCCGACACCAGAGCGTTGCTGTCGTGTGTGGGGCTGGAACAGACCGCCAGGACACCGCCACTTAGTCACGGCAGGCGGAGAAGTCGTGGCCCTTTCCGTCCCTTAGACCGGCGGCCCTCGGCCTTTGTGGCACCGGGGACGGGTGCTCCTGTGAGCATCCGACGCCTGACGATCTGAGGGGGGCTGAGGCGGTGACGCCGGCGCTGGGGAGCGGCTGCACACACAGACGGAGCTTCGCCGGCTCCCCCTCGCTCCCCTCCTGCTGCGCGGCCCGGGGTTTGGGGTCCGCCTTCGATGTTCCGGGGAGAGACGCCGGAAGCCCGCACCGCAGCGCCCTGCCCTGCTCACGAGCAGCCCCAACTCGCTGCGTGACGCAGCTCCACTCAGACGACAGGACAAACACCTGTGCGCCCAGCACCTGCCTGAGACCCCGCTCCCGGAGCACCCACCCTCCCTCCTTCACGACACCCACACACAGTCAAACGCAGGAAGAAGGAGGGATGTGCAGGAGGCTGCACTGCAGCAGGAACCCTTGACCCCCTGGGAGCCGGGGCGCCCCGCTTCCCCACCCCCTCGTGGTGCAAACGCCCCGCTGTGGACAGTTTCAAGCTCCCAAAACTCCTGAAAACGCCGCTGCCCCTCAACGGCCACTGCGCGTGGCTCCTGGACAGCACCGCGGCTGCCACTCCGGTCACGCCACGGGCACTGCTGCGGCTCCGACCGATTCCCCCACGGTCCGTCCACCTTCACCGGACGACCTTTCACCGGCTCCGACTCCCTCCGCCAACTCAACGTCCCACGCGTGGGGCACAAACAGCTCTGACGTAACACGGTGTGAAGCAGGAGCTGATCGCGTGTCACCCACGTCCCTGCTTCACACCGCACGTGGGTAAACCCAGTTTCATCACGGAGGGGAAGCCTTCGCCAGAGACGCCCGTGCAGAGCAGCAGCTAGAGAAGTGTCCCAACGGGGACCAGAAGGGGACCTGGCCTGAAGCGGCTGCAGCACTGGCCTCGCGTTTAGGGAGAAAGCGCATCTACGGCCCTGGTTTCTCCTGGCGGGGACCTGGACACACGGCCCTCTCAGGACGAGCCTGTGAGAGCGCGCGGGGTTCCCCGGGCCCAGGACCCCCAAGTGAGCTCTGCACGCCCAGGGCGGCCGTCTCGATGAGACTCAGGGAAGCCGCTGGCTCATCAGAGCCACACACGGGGACACGGCCACTCGGCCAAGCGGGGGACGGCGCCCTCCTTACCGGGCGGTGGCGGTGGCACACATCAGCACGTCACTTAACATGAAGAGCCGGCGTTCCTTGGTTTTGACGACCTCCCCCCTGTCGTTGTAGACGGTTTCTATCATGTCGTCGGACCGGATGAGGTGTCGGTCTCCGCTGCTGAGGAGCTGAAGTCACAGCCACACGTGACGCGGTCCCCACGACCGCGTCCGCCAGGAAGGGGGCGGGAGAGACAGGCGTGCGAGGCGGGGGCACAGCGTCAGCCTCAGACATTTCCTCAGAGGGAGCCCCCACGCTCCCTGTCTGAGCAGCTCAGAAAGCGGCTTCACCCAGTTTCACAGTTTGTTATTCTAAAGGGTGAAAGGGATCTAAGTCCCGTCTGAACGCGCTGGCAGCTAAGAGGCAAATGAGGCTTCTCTTGCAGCCACCCGTCAGTGCCCCTAAGCGACTTCCCGGGACAAACGCTCCCTCCCCTCCAGACTCGCCCTGCAGCCGGCCAGCCGCTCTGCCTCTGGTACCTACACCGACCGGGAGCGGCTGCCTGTGCTTCGCAGCCACGTTTCCCACGGGCAGCACAGTTAGGCGGCCACCGCAGCCTCTCGCGAGCCGTGTTTCAGTCACGGAGCCTGCGGCACGGCACGCCCTCCGTGCTCTGGAGAGGCGCTTTGTCTCACGAGGAAAATGGCTCGGGCGTGAAGGACTCACACTTGTCCTGACAGGTCAGCCACCAGGAAACCCAGAACCAGGCAGAAACGCCCGGATGGCCTCTGCTGCCCACCGGTTCTAACACCGTCTGGCCACGCTCGCTTTCCCGCCCGCCCGCGTGCCTCCAAGCACCCCGCACCACAAGCGCCCAAACACGCGAGCGCCACAGGAAGCGTGACTAAACTACCGTCTCGTGCGATTTTCTGCTCATGAATCATCTGGAGAATCGGAAAGAAGCCTGTTGCTTACAATGCATTACAACGAAGGTCTTACACTTAAAATACTGAGTTTGTCGCCGTACAGCAGGAAATTAAGCCTTACTGACACAAAGGAAAGGTGAGATTGGCGACATCGAATGTTACGCTAACTGCTTAACGCGGCTCACGTCGATCAAGCTCTTCCTGCCGCGCGGGGAAGAACGTGGCGAAATCGTCCCAGCGGGAACAGGGTCTGGGAAACGTGCGGCTGAGACCCAGCTTCACCCTGAACCCTGCATCACCTTCCACGGTACGTGCGGCTCAGCCCCCGTGCACAGGTGCAGACGAGCGCGCACAGGTGCAGACGAGCGCGCACAGGTGCCCTTCACGCTGTCACTGTGCCTGGCGGGGGAGGCCGCACGAACCTCTGCGGCAGGAGCGGCTCTGCCCTTCCGGGCCGGGGCCACGGGGACCATGAGCCTGTAGCTCGCAGCGTCCGGCGCGGCTGACCCGCCCCAGGCTCTCCATCCGCTGCCCGCTAGGGACCTGGGCTGGGGGGCTACTCCGAAGGCGCAGAGGTTAGTGGTGAACGGCGGCCGACGGCCTGTTAGTGAGGGCGGAAGCGGCGTCGGCAGCGGAGGGGAACGCGCGGGGACCTTGTTCAGGTAGCGCTCGTTCATGGCCTTCGCCATCTGCTTGACCTCACAGCGCTGGTCGGCATCACGCTTCCGCTCCTGCAGCTTCTCCGCCAGCGTCTGCAGCTCCGCCAGCGCCATCTGCAGGGGCAGCCTGTCCGCGTGTCCCCGGGGCGTGTGCTTCAGCATGTCCTGTCGGAGAGAACAGGCAGGACGGCAGCCAGGGCTGGTGTGGGGAAGCTGGCAGCTGCCACCCACACGCTCCCGACCCCCAAAACCACGCCATCCACACGCTCCCGACCCGAAAACCACGCCACGCGCAAGCTCCCGACCCCCAAAACCACGCCACCCACAAGCTCCCGACCCGAAAACCACGCCACCCACACAAACTGGCCAGCGACGGGTGACAATGACATAGGCTACTGGAGAAGCGTAAAATAAGCCCTTGGAAAGGACGACGCACTACGTGAATCACGACCTGGCCGAAGATGTCAACAGCTACTTTTACGAAAACAAAATTAAGCGCTGCTGATGGGAAAACGGCGTCGTCCTTCAGAGGACACGACGAGCAGGACAGTCCCTGTGTCCCCGCCAGTCAGCACGCAGCAGGACAGTCCCCGTGTCCCCGCCAGTCAGCACGCAGCAGAGGCTGGTGCCCAGCAACGGCCCACACACGCACTCACGCTCCACCAAGACAGGTCACGGAGCAGGTCACACGCACAGGTCACATGGCACACGTCACATGCACAGCTCATACGCACAGGTCACGGTGCAGGTCACATGCACAGGTCACATGCACAGGTCACGGTACAGGTCACACGGCGCCCTCTGCTCCCTGCCCGTGCTGGCTCTCCCCCGGGCCCTGTCCCCTGAGCCCCGTCCCCCGGGCCCCGTCCCCCGGGCCCCGTCCCCCGGGCGAGGACGACCCAGCTGCCTCCCTGGTTTCCCGTCTCCTCCCTCCTCAGTGCCCGACCCCGTGACGTGGCCTCGTGGCCTCCCTGCCAGCTGTGCCTCCCCAGACGCTGACGCTGTCCGCGCACATTAAGCACAGACAGTACTTCTTAAGAAATAAAACGCGTCTTCGGGATATTTTCGTTTCGGAAAAATAAGGGCTTTTCTTATTAATACCCTAATACGAGGTAAACGGACGTACATTGGAAAACGTAAGTGAAAAAGTGGAAAATGACCTATAAGCCTAGCACAGAAATAACCCATCTTAATATCTGAACGCGTGCCCTTTTTCACATTTTTATGACGGCTTTTATTGAACCAGCACTATTTCAGACGATCCCTCGGGAAGACTTCTCAGAGCCTCTCAAATGCCAGCTCATTTCTACGGACGATTTCACTATAAATTTTCAATCGACTTTAACAAGCAGGTGAGCCAAGCACAGTCACGTGAGGTGACCAGAAAGCCAGCCGAGCGTCGCGCGGGGCCAGCACAGGCGGGGCCAGCACAGGCGGGGCCAGCGTGGACCCCCCTGAAAGGCCAGTGACAAACGACTGCCATTCACTAGGTGAGGCAGGCTGATCAACCGTGCCATCGTGGACCCTCCATCAGCCCCGAATGGGACCGGGCTGGGGAGCCGTGTGGGGGCGAGGAGCATGGGGCACGGGGGGTCCAGGCCCACCCCACGCTCAGCCCGCACCCGCCCCACGGCTGCAGGCTTCGTGAGAAACCCTCCTACGCCGGTGAGGTGCCTCTGGAGCTCAGGAACTGGGGAACCTGAGGGGGTTTGTGGGGGCCCCCAGCGTGCAGGCCAAGATGGACAGAAGCGTGGAAATCTGGGGACCCCCGCCTTGCCATCGCGTCTGAGGTACAGGCCAGCCAGCCTGCGGGGTCTGCACCACCCCGGGAGTCAGCGTCCAGCCGAACCCTACGTGGGGCTGGGCAGGCGGAGTCACAGTCACACGCGCCCAGCCAGCCTGCCCCGTCCGCCCCCCGCACCGCCTGGGAGGAGGTAAGGGGGTGACACCCTGCAGGCTGCACGGACCCGTCTCCAGACAGCGGGGGCTGCGGGCCGGGCCCCGGCGGGCGGGCGCACCTGGAGCAGCAGGATGAACTGTGGGAACCGCTGCAAGGGCTTCGCCATCAGGCCGTAGAGGGTGATGCCGTCCGGGCTGGACCCCTGGCTCTGCTGTGGGGACACAGTCTGCTGTCACCGTAACGCACACTGGAGGCTCACGCGTGCGAGACTGGGGTGGGGGGCAGGACGTGAAGGGACTGTCCGCTTGGCCTCTCCTGTCACGGGCACACCCCAGCCTGTGACGCAGGGCCCCGTGCTGACGAGACAGCACACGCCCACAGGCCCCAGGGGGCTGTGCAGGACGTCAGCACCCACGGGCCTCAGGGCCCCCGCCTGACGGCAGAGCCGCCCGGGGGTCCCCCACGGTGTGCTCACGGCTCCGACTCTGGGCCACACAAACCTCGACCCACATCCCCGATGCCGCTTCCGGTGTCCCCAACATCACACCGGGGGCAGAAGCAAAAGGCAGCTTCCTTAGGGGTCGGCTCCCGCCTTCCTCACCGTCCACCCAGCCGCCCACGTGTGCACGGAGAGGTGCCGGCCGTGGCGTGGGAACCCAGCGCGGAGGAACAGACCCCGCTCACCTTCAGAAAGGCCAGGAAGGCGGGCTTGGCGGCGCTGGCCTTCCGCAGCACGGCCACCGCAGCGCCCAGGTTGTTGACGTAGCTGCTGTAGGCGTCCAGCACCATGGACTTAGAGAACTGGGGACAGGGGGAGGCTCAGAACACGTGCCCCCCACGCAGGCCAGAACGCGAGGCCCGACACCCGGACAGGCGGCACCGGCCACGCTGCTCCCAGCCTTCGCGAGGCAGCGGTGTGGGCCTCGTCGGCGTGGTACCGAGCGCCCGCATGCCCTCCGACGGCAGCCCTGCGCACAGACGCCCGGCGTGGCCGTCACGGAGCAGGCACGCTCTCGCCCCCACCCCACCCACAACACAAGGTTCTTTCCATCTAAGCAAATGCTCCCTAAGTAGATGTTTCCAGACGAGGGACCCGGCCCGGAGCCGCTGCGTCTCCACCCGGCTTCCCAGCACCGCCCACAGCCCCCTCCTCTCGCGAGAACACAGGAGGCGGCCCACCCTGCCCCCTGCGGGCCGCTGGCCGGTGCCTCGCCGCTGGGCCGCCAGCGTCCCGGGGGGCGTCCGCCTGCGAGCGGAGCGCCGGCACTCACCGAAGCAACCAAGACGTCGCCGATCATCTCCACGGCGTCCCACTCGGCCACGCGGCTGGCCAGGGCGATCTGGAACAGGCGGTGACACTGCAGGACCCCCCGGAGCCGGCGAAACGCCACCTTCAGCTTCCGCTCGCTCAGGAGCTTGGGCTCCATCTCCGACAGCGGCCTCTCGTACTGCTGATGCACAGAGACAGACGGCACAGACCCCCTCAAGGCGAAGCACGCGGGACGCGCGCTCCCCCGGCGCCAACGCGCAGGCACGGCATCTGGATTCTTACGGGAATTCTACAGATTGGAGTGGTTTATGGTTCGCATATGTGAGTATATACACGTAACAAAAATACACGTGTACCAAAAGGCCAATACCACACACGTGTACTCATGACACGACACTTAGCTACCTCCAGAATCCCCGTGAGAGAATCTATGTAGTTCTTCTCACTGTCGACAATCGAAGCAAGAATGTATCTTCTTGCAACCTGTTGGAATTTGAAAATATAATGGTGAGAAGTTACTTCATACAAATTTTATTTCTATCTGAGCCTTATTGAAAAAGCAGTATTTTGGGTTTTGTTTTCAAAGCAGTGGGTAAATCGAACCTCCAAAGGCCCGTAAAATATTTTAAATGGTGTGTTAACTGGCATTATGGACACAAAACATGCTCCTCCCACCGCTACAATTATGTGTTTTTAATCCTCAGAATACAAATTGTAACTACAGCAGGACAAGTAAAATTACAGCACTAATAATAAATTTATTCACTTATATGACACTAATGAACTGAATTAACTAACTCTACTTCACGTGCCTGACGCTGAGTTACGTATTTCCTGTATTAACTAGCTATTAAAAGAACAGCTCCTCTTGATGCGAAGAATCCATCATTCCGAAGCTGCAGGAGCGCGAAGGGCCCGTGGGGGGCGGGGGAGCAGACGCTGGGCCTTCGAGGGGGAGGACGCGGGAGCAAGTCGCTCAGTGTCCTCTCAGAGCTGCCGAAAGTCCTCTGCGGCCCCAGGCACTGGCCCTCCAAACACCGATGCCAGGTCCTGGTGTCACGACCGACGTGCACACAAACTGCCGTCGCCTGCCTGTTACGGCCGAGGATGACGCTCAGCTTTTCATCAGCCCTCAACAGTGTCTGGCAAGTTATTTTTGCCAACGATGGAAAACAGCATCAAGTTACAGAAAGGTCGCTTCTGAGGCTCTCTGCCCCTCCCCACCTCACAGGGCCGCGTGCCCACGCACGCACCCCACCCTCCCCGAGTCCCCACAGCCCACTGCCACCTGGCGGCAGAAACGGCGTCCCCCACGAGGTGAAGGCCTTCGGCGCGCCGGGCCAGCCGGATTCACAAAGCACGATTGACAAAGGGGTCATTCTGTTCTTTACCAAAAATCCAATTCCATCCACAAAAGACTAAATTCAACCTTTCTGGAGACTTAAGGAAGTGATCTATTTTTCCTAAGCGCAGCTGTGTCTGGGATCAAAGCACGAGCACGCAGGACCATGGCCCGGACCCTCAGCTGCGGCCAGCCCCACGGCCTGCATCACCTCAGATGGGTCACAGGCACAGGCCCGGCACGGACCCTTCGATCCAGAATGGAAGTGTGACCCCAGGACCGGTCACACCCCAGACTGGCAGAGGGTCCCCCCGAGGCCAGCGTCTTCCCAACGTTCAGACCCACAGACCCCGCCTCAGGTCTGGAGGCTGAAGATTTGGGGTGTCACGCAGGAACCGCATCTGAGACGGCACCAGCGTGTCGGTCAGCAGACCTGGGGTCACTGTGTGACAGACACGAAGTGGGCCGAGGAAGCCCCCAGACCTGTGGCTCCTGCACGCCGGGTCCGCGTTCCAGGGTCGCTGGGCACGGGGACCCCCAGCAGGACGGCAATGAGGCCACGGCGTCACCATCCGACTGGGTAGCCGACACCAAGGTCACAGAGGGGACTTCGCCACCCAAACGAGCTTTTCTGCCAAAGCCTGTGGACGAGCCGGGAGTGGCCTTGTTCCGCAGCCAGAGGGCGGTTTCCTGTCCCCGGGGGTGACCAGACAGGGCCCTTGCCTGGCACCAAGACTACTTTTTAAGTGACAACCCGTGAAATCACATGGCTTCCTGCTGTTTTTCCACCAATTCGGTCTGAAAAGGAGGCTGACAGCCAGCGCTTTGGTCACGGTTGTGCTAGCTTGGCCCCTCAGGACCCCCTGGGGACACACGCGGTGGCCCGTGGGAAAACGCCATGCAAGTCGTGACAAGCTGGAAGCAAGCACCCGCAGTCCTAGACGTGGGTCGTGTTTTGTGGTTGTGACAGCCACAGCCATGTGTGTGCGGCGCTGACCGCGCTGCACGGGGCACCAGGCAAAGCCCCTCGCGCGTCGCGTAGCTCGGTCGTCACCGTCACGTCACAGGAAGATGGAGGCAGACGTGGACACCCCATGGCCCAGGCAAACGGGGCCGACAGGAAGTGAGCAGGCA
>NW_011889119.1:96982-98595 GCF_000151845.1 Pteropus vampyrus
GGGCATCGGGGCCAGGACGGCTTCGGGGTGCCGGCAGTCGACGTCGATGAACACGTCCTGTTCTTCTTCGGGACCGGGTCTGGCATCTTAAAGGGAAGTCAGAACGCACCACTGTGACCTTGGGATAATGCGACGTCCCAGAGCAGTAAAATGAGCTGTCGAATCGACGCTCTGGGAGGGCACCTCAACCTCCGTGTTTATGTCCCACTCAGCGATGACTACAGTGAAATTTTAACTAACCCAAGAAAGCATCTTCCCCACGGGGGACTGAGCGAGGGTCGCTATGTGAACGTTTCAGTACTTGAAGCTTAAACAAGGGCAAAGGTGTCATTTGAATACCCAGATGGCAGAGTAGAAATGAGTATCTCAATTCCTCGATCTGTCACCTGTCACGATCAGACACAGGGAAAGGCAGTGAGGACAGAACCAGCCCTCGGTCCCTGACGAGGACTTTCTGCCTGCCTATCCCACCGCAAGTTGAACAGGCACAACCTCCTCAAAATCAAAAGGTTTAGACCAGAGGAATCCATTTTAAAAACTCAGATAATGCAAAGTAAACGAAAGAATCCACAAATGGCAGGACACCAGAGAAGCAGAGGCTGTGGCCCAAGCTCCAGCCCCTGGGCCTGGCCCTGGGCCGCGGGCGTGCGGCCGGCACGTCGTCAGGGCACGAGCTCCGTCAGAACCCACGGGCCCGTCCGTTCGCCAGGTCACCCTGGGGACGCTGCCCACTTCCCTCCGTCCTGAGAGGCTGAAGACCTCGTTAGGACTGAGTTTGTACAGGCTGCTGACTTTAGCTCCAATGACAGTCTTCCTGGGCCAGTCCTCGAGGCACCGGGCGGCTTTAAAGTGATCCCCAGGCACGGTGAGCAGGCCGCCTGCCGTCAACACCGCTGTGCGTGCTGCAGCGCCGGGAGAAACGGAACTGCGTGTCCGCAGATGCGCCACGCACATCAGGGCCGCCGAGCCAGGCTGCACCGCGCACATCAGGGCCGCCGAGCCAGGCTGCACCGCGCACATCAGGGCCGCCGAGCCAGGCTGCACCGCGCACATCAGGGCCGCCGAGCCAGGCTGCACCACGCGCTCTCGGCTCCCCGGGCGTGAACGGGTTCCTGTCACGCGTCAGTGCACAGAAGCGTCCTTGGCTCGTGGCCAAGCTGAACATGTGGGTCTGCGGCCCCTTAGTGAGACCCGAAATTCTGGAATCACCCCAAACCGTCCCACCAGGGGAGAGGTTCCGATGTCCCTGCTCAGAATGTGTCCCTCTGAGCATCAGGCTTCGGGCCCCACGGGACGACGCCCAGACCGGGGGTGGGGGGCCTGGCACACAGCGAGCACGCCGCCCGGGCTGTGAACAAGCTCGCTGACCCAGTCCCCGAGGGCTTGGGGGGGACGGACGGAGCCCCTGGGAAGGGGAGGGAGGGGCAGTGGTCCAGGACCTGGGAGGGGACGGCAGGTGGGGTCCCTGCGGAGCTCGCTTAGTCCACCGCTGCCTGCTGCCTGTGCCCCCTGGGACGGCCCCCAGCCCTCCCAGCGCCCTCGGCCTCGGGAAGCCCCGCCCCCCGCCTGGCGGGGCCCTGGCGACCAGCCGCCTGCGGCCACAGACCTTGGGA
>NW_011889119.1:99060-101090 GCF_000151845.1 Pteropus vampyrus
TGGGCCGCGGGCGTGCGGCCGGCACGTCGTCAGGGCACGAGCTCCGTCAGAACCCACGGGCCCGTCCGTTCGCCAGGTCACCCTGGGGACGCTGCCCACTTCCCTCCGTCCTGAGAGGCTGAAGACCTCGTTAGGACTGAGTTTGTACAGGCTGCTGACTTTAGCTCCAATGACAGTCTTCCTGGGCCAGTCCTCGAGGCACCGGGCGGCTTTAAAGTGATCCCCAGGCACGGTGAGCAGGCCGCCTGCCGTCAACACCGCTGTGCGTGCTGCAGCGCCGGGAGAAACGGAACTGCGTGTCCGCAGATGCGCCACGCACATCAGGGCCGCCGAGCCAGGCTGCACCGCGCACATCAGGGCCGCCGAGCCAGGCTGCACCGCGCACATCAGGGCCGCCGAGCCAGGCTGCACCACGCGCTCTCGGCTCCCCGGGCGTGAACGGGTTCCTGTCACGCGTCAGTGCACAGAAGCGTCCTTGGCTCGTGGCCAAGCTGAACATGTGGGTCTGAGGCCCCTTAGTGAGACCCGAAATTCTGGAGTCACCCCAAACCGTCCCACCAGGGGAGAGGTTCCGATGTCCCTGCTCAGAATGTGTCCCTCTGAGCATCGGGCTTCGGGCCCCACGGGACGACGCCCAGACCGGGGGTGGGGGGCCTGGCACACAGCAAGCACGCCGCCCGGGCTGTGAACAAGCTCGCTGACCCAGTCCCCGAGGGCTTGGGGGGGACGGATGGAGCCCCTGGGAAGGGGAGGGAGGGGCAGTGGCCCAGGACCTGGGAGGGGACAGCAGGTGGGGTCCCTGCGGAGCTCGCTTAGTCCACCGCTGCCTGCTGCCTGTGCCCCCTGGGACGGCCCCCCAGCCCTCCCAGCGCCCTCGGCCTCGGGAAGCCCCGCCCCCCGCCTGGCGGGGCCCTGGCGACCAGCCGCCTGCGGCCACAGACCTTGGGAGACGAAGGGCTTGGTCCTCATGAAGGAGCGGCCCCTCTTCACGGCGGCCTTCGTCCTCTCCAGCCCGTCCTTCGTGCCCTCCCTGGCCGCCCGCATGAGCTTCTGCACCTGCGGGGGGGGCGTGGAGATGTGCGGCGGTCCACACCGGCCCGCGCCCGCTCCCCGTCTGTTTTAAAAGAATACTGTCAAGTAGCTCGGTCACGAAACGTCGCCTGAAACCGGCTTTCGGACGTGGGCATGTGGTCTGCGCTGCTTGCTTTGGGTCTGATTTTTTTTTTTATAAAAAAAAGGAAAAACATACTTTGAAAAGAGTCCCCCTTTGGCGTGGCTACAAAGTTCCCCGCCATGTTTAAAACTCATCCTGGTTTGTATCGTGATCACGTGCGGACACGGCTTCGTGGGCCTTGCAGGCAGACAATCAGCCCACAGCTGGTACGTGGCAAGTCACAGGAAATGACAGAAGTGACCGAGACCAGCCCCAGCCCGCCGGCCACTGCGCCCCGCCGGCTCCTTCCTGAGCCCCGTGGCGGCCAGCCCTGGGCTCACAGGGCCCGCGCACCCCACAGAGCCGCCTGTGCCCACTCCAGGGGCAGACGGAGGAGTCGAGTGCCGGGCAGAGGGGCAGCCCAGTGAGGGGCTGGAGAGTCACAAAGAGCGTGCCGGTCGCGGGAGTCAGGTGATTGGGCTGCCCCAGGCGGGGGCCTCGGTGGACGGCCACGTGCACGGCCAGCAGCGCCCGGAAGCCGCCGAGGACGGCGCCGGTGAGCTACTGACACTTCCGCTTCTTCGAGAGCCTAACGTCTGACGCGCTGGCCACGGGCAGCGTGATTCTTCCTTCAGAGAAGACGCAGCCAGCCCCTCGCGGGCCGAGGCCGGGCCTCCTGAGCGAGCCCGCAAACGCTGGCCGCCGGCCTCCTGAGGACCCCCACAGAGGGGCGGTCCCGGCACCACGGCCAGCTCACCTGTGTCACCCCCACGGGCCTGCCCTCCCCTGCCCGAGCGCCCAGATGGACCTCAGGGCCAGCTCCCGGCCGGACGCTGACGCAAAGCCGCGGGCGGAGGCCCCGCTGCCGGCCCAGGGG
>NW_011889119.1:101594-104331 GCF_000151845.1 Pteropus vampyrus
TCCTGAGCCCCGTGGCGGCCAGCCCTGGGCTCACAGGGCCCGCGCACCCCACAGAGCCGCCTGTGCCCACTCCAGGGGCAGACGGAGGAGTCGAGCGCCGGGCAGAGGGGCAGCCCGGTGAGGGGCTGGAGAGTCACAAAGAGCGTGCCGGCCGCGGGAGTCAGGTGACTGGGCTGCCCCAGGCGGGGGCCTCGGTGGACGGCCACGTGGACGGCCAGCAGCGCCCAGAAGCCGCCGAGGACGGCGCCAGTGAGCTACTGACACTTCCGCTTCTTCGAGGGCCTAACGTCTGACGCGCTGGCCACGGGCAGCGTGATTCTTCCTTCAGAGAAGACGCAGCCGGCCCCTCGCGGGCCGAGGCCGGGCCTCCTGTGCAAGCCCACAAACGCTGGCCGCCGGCCTCCTGAGGACCCCCACAGAGGGGCGGTCCCGGCACCGCGGCCGGCTCACCTGTGTCACCCCCGCGGGCCTGCCCTCCCCTGCCCGAGCGCCCAGATGGACCTCAGGGCCAGCTCCCGGCTGGATGCTGACGCAAAGCCTCAGGCGGAGGCCCCGCTGCCGGCCCAGGGGTCGGGCCTGATGCGGCACCAGAGGCTGCAGCCGTGCGACTCGGCCACGCAGTCTGCTCCGCATCACTCCCCGGGCAGCGGTCAGACACCGTCCCTCCAGCCCCGGCCCAGTCCACGAGTCCTCTACTTCCCAGGCTTCCCGAGGCCGCCACCCAACCCGCTGAGACCAAGCTGCGGACCCCAAGCCCAGTGGTCAGCACAGGCCACTCTATTCTCCCTCCCGATACCCTAAAGCCACTGGGGCCTCCGGCCCTGAGGCCTGCACTCCACACCGATCGCAGCCACGGCCCTGACGACGACGCCGTCTCTCCAGCCCGGCCGCCCCCTTCACACACCCCCACTCCGTTCCTCCCCACGCCCCCCAGACCGGGACGCTGTGCCCGGCTCACCCTGACCGCCCCGCTCCCGGCCCAGGCTCCCTCCCAGGAGAATCAGGGCTGTAGACGAGCACGGAGCCTCGCGGCCAAAACTCGCCGCCACACGCAGCAAGATGACCTCAGGGCCGGGGGCCAGAAGGACCCAGAGGCCAGGTCCCAACTCGGCCCTCGCTGCCTCGCCCGGATGACGGCCGTCGCTGGCCTGGCCTGGGCCACCTGCCCAGCTCACCCCTCCCTGCTCCCCATGTGCCCCATTCCTTCGCCAGCCCGTGCAAGTCCAGTGCCCGGCTCCCCACGGCCAAGCTCTGGGCCCCCCAGAAAACCCACCAGACCCTGGATGACACGCAGCGCAGCCTCCTGCAAGGAACACGCGGCACCGAACTGGACGACAGGACGCGGGTCCCAAGATCCCGCTCCCGTTTGGAAAAGTCCAGGGCCCAGAACACTCTAGAATGAAGCAGCTGACTGACCCAAGAGCCTGCTGTCAGGGAAATGCCACGCACCACGAATAAGCAAGTCACGAAACACCAGAACAAAAGACCGAAGTGCAGGAAAAGTTACTTGACAGTGCCCTTTTAAAACACACCTCAAGGAAGCGACCACCTCCACGTGCAAAGCCAGCAGCCCCCGAACACCGGCCTCGGAGCCCTCATGCCCGCAAAAATGACGGCGCCCAGCAAGCTCGGGCTTATCGGGGTTTCGTTCACCTGTATTTACTGCATGGCGAGCTAAAGCTGAGAAAATTTTGAGCTTCTTAATGTGGACTTTAAAACAATAATAAATCTCTCATTACGTTCTCTGACATAACACGGTTATGAAAAGTTACTATGGTCTCGTGCAGCTGGCTTCCGCCTTCGACGGGCCGGGACCGGACACGGGGGACCCACCGGAAAACCCCATCGTTCACACGTGAGAGAATGCGAGACCAACGGCCAATGATGCCCCAGAAGGAGCAGGAACCGACTGCGGCCGGGAGGCGCCTGGCTCTTTGGGAACGGCCTGTGTCTGAGTAAGCGCTGTCGACGGAGCTGGTCAAGGAGCGAGCCACACACCTTCAGCTCGTGCTTCTGCTTTAGCTGCTGGATCTCCACTGAGCCCACCGTGCTGGCCACCAGATCCTTCACCTTCCTCTCATAGTGCTCCTTCAAGCGGGCCAGGTCATGGGACAGCTACAGCATAGAGAGATAACGGCTCTTTCACAAAAACGCTCTTTGGCACTTGAGACGATCTTCCATTGGAAGGGCTTCGGCAGCGCCTGGTGCGTGGCGGGCTCCTCCGCTACGGCTCCCAGGGACCGCACGCCACACCAGCCCCCGTGCGCAGCCCGCAGGCTCTCGGAAATAAATACACGAGTAAGTAAAGCACTGTGGAGAGACACACGGCTTCGGTGAGACAGACTGCAGATCTTTCTATGCACAAACAAGTGCAAACCCAAGAATCCGTACACGGTCATTCCTTCATATTTTGATGAAAATAAAACAATGACATATGGAAAATACGTACAAATTGTCCCTTAGGTCAGCACCAAAGCAAAAGACACTTGAGTTCAGGGCTGCACTAAAGCAGAGTGTGAGCTGGGGATGCCCAGCAGAGGGCTTTAAGTCCCCAAACCGACGTCACTCTCTCTCGCCAGGGGGGAGGAGCAGTGGGGGGCAGCGAAGTCTCAGGAATCATGGCTCTGTGGCCACAACAGTCTCAACTAGGGAAAGGGGGCCCCTCTGCTCCTTAGAGAACGTCTCCCACTTCAACTGGGACAAGGACACAGTAAGTAACTTTGGATAAAAACGTGAG
>NW_011889119.1:104551-108469 GCF_000151845.1 Pteropus vampyrus
CTGCGGCCGGGAGGCGCCTGGCTCTTTGGGAACGGCCTGTGTCTGAGTAAGCGCTGTCGACGGAGCTGGTCAAGGAGCGAGCCACACACCTTCAGCTCGTGCTTCTGCTTTAGCTGCTGGATCTCCACTGAGCCCACCGTGCTGGCCACCAGATCCTTCACCTTCCTCTCATAGTGCTCCTTCAAGCGGGCCAGGTCATGGGACAGCTACAGCATAGAGAGATAACGGCTCTTTCACAAAAACGCTCTTTGGCACTTGAGACGATCTTCCATTGGAAGGGCTTCGGCAGCGCCTGGTGCGTGGCGGGCTCCTCCGCTACGGCTCCCAGGGACCGCACGCCACACCAGCCCCCGTGCGCAGCCCGCAGGCTCTCGGAAATAAATACACGAGTAAGTAAAGCACTGTGGAGAGACACACGGCTTCGGTGAGACAGACTGCAGATCTTTCTATGCACAAACAAGTGCAAACCCAAGAATCCGTACACGGTCATTCCTTCATATTTTGATGAAAATAAAACAATGACATATGGAAAATACGTACAAATTGTCCCTTAGGTCAGCACCAAAACAAAAGACACTTGAGTTCAGGGCTGCACTAAAGCAGGGTGTGAGCTGGGGATGCCCAGCAGAGGGCTTTAAGTCCCCAAACCGACGTCACTCTCTCTCGCCAGGGGGGAGGAGCGGTGGGGGGCAGCGAAGTCTCAGGAATCATGGCTCTGTGGCCACAACGGTCTCAACTAGGGAAAGGGGGCCCCTCTGCTCCTTAGAGAACGTCTCCCACTTCAACTGGGACAAGGACACAGTAAGTAACTTTGGATAAAAACGTGAGACTGTTTCTGAGACAACCGTCCCATCTAAACGCCTTTCTGTCCCCTCCTGGGACACTGCCCTGGGGGACGGGGGGACGCGTGCTCCTGCCCCTTACCCGTGAGCTGGTTCTGTGCTGACCTTGCATCTTGTAACCCCCAGCAGGGAGGCCACTGGGCCGCCCGACACTCACCCTCGCTGGGCACTGTGGGCGGCTGGTCTGGGACGAGCCACAGCAAGGAGGGCAGAGGTTCTGCCCAAGAACCACACTGCCGGGTTCACCAGGGGCCAAGCCCGACCTCGGCCACTTTGTGCCATGACCAACCAGGCTGAGCCAGGACGATAGGTAAAGGCGTTTGACCACTCTCTCAAGGCACTCACTGAACCCCGCTTCCTGCCCAAAACGGACAAAGCACGACTTTCGAATCCCAGTTTAAACCCAGAGTGTGGGGCTCGGCCACACTGAGTCAAGTGCGCCTGTGGCTTCGCTCACTGGCTCAGCTTGGTCATCATGACTCTGGGGACGGGAGGTCCCGGCAGAGGGCTCGGGGACGCCGAGCTGTCGGGCAGGCTGTTCTCACGCTTCATGAAACAAGTCTACAGAACGTGAGAATACGAGGCAATGTGGAGGCTCCACCCCACACGGCAGGCGGCCCCCGGGGCACAAGCGGGCTGGGGCCGTCATGAGCGAGGCATGAGGTCTCCGGCTACATCGACCAGTCAGGCTGGCCAGCCACGTGTGGCCTGCGTCTCAACCTCACACAGAGAGAACGTGAGCACAGAGACATCACTACAGTGCAGACGTCAGCACAAATCAATCTCGCACAAACACCCAGCGACAAACGCACGCAGCTCAGCCAGTGACCGCTGACGAGCGGACCTGCCCGACGGCCACCCTTGAATGCCACCCAGCTGGAGAGCTCACGCTTTAGTCTGAGCTCCTTGCTGGGCCCTCCACGCAGGAGTGACACACATGCACGCACACACGCATGCATGCACACGCACACACATGCATGCACACGCACACATGCACGCACATGCACACACCTGCATACACATGCATGCATGCACACACACGCACACACGCATGCATGCACACGCACACACATGCATGCACACGCACACATGCACACGCACACACATGCACGCACGTGCGCATACACATGCAGACGCACACGCGCACACACGCAGATGCACACACATGCACACGTGCGTGCATGCACATGCGCAACATTCCAACACACTCACACATGCATGCACACACGTGCGCATACACGCGCACACACATGCCGACGCACACACACATACACGCACGTGCGCATACACGTGGGCACACATGCCGACGCACACACGCACACATGCAAATGCACACACGCACACGCACGCATTCAGATGCACACACGCACACATGCACACGCACACACATGCACGCACGCGCGCATGCACATGTGCACACATGGAGACGCACACCCACACATGCAGATGCACACACGCACACGTGCACACGTGCACACATGCACACACATGTGCATGCACATGCACACACATGCAGGCGCACACACGCACACACGCACCGACGCGCACATGCAGATGCACACACGTACACACGCACACATGCACGCACGCACACATACACATGCACACACATGCCGACGCACACACACACATGCACACACATGCACGCGCACACACGCATGCGTACACGTGCACACACGCAGGTGCCCACGTGTGTGCATGCGTGCACGTGTGTGCTCGTGTGCGCACACATGTACACATGTGCGCATGCATGCTCGCACACGCGTGCACACGCGCGCACACATGCAGATGCATGCATGCACGCATGTGCACACAGTTCTCTTTAAGGAAAGATAGTCCTGGACAGCTAGGAACTTCTGTCCCTCACATCCTTTGTGACGTTCTATTTTTATACGCTCCTGTCCCTGTCGGAAATGCTGACGTTCGAAGTGCCCCTAGGGACAGCGGGGTGGCACCGTGCCCCATGCAGACCCGCATCAACCCAGTGTGCAAAGCGGGCAGCGACGCTGTGCACAAACGGGATTCTGTGTGCACAACACGAACGCCTCAGAGATGCCACGCACACCCTCGAAGCACTCCAGAGCACGAGCTTGCTGGGGACTTTTCACTGATTTTTTTCATAAAAATCTAATTTTCCCACCTTGCCATGATTATATCAGTATCTGTGCTTCCCCCAAACCACGGCAACATCTCAGTAACACCTGTTCAAACTTCTGCGCACCGGTGGTCACGTGTCACGGCAACACTCTGCCTCCCGGACAGACGGACCGAAAGCTCACCTGCTTCTTGTGGCCGCCGCGGAGGAAGGGCCGGGGCACCCCGTTCCTGCACTCGGAGTCACTCTGCTCGCCATAGCTTTCAAACTCGCTCGAACTCCACCCGTCCTCCAGAGAGCTGTTCCCAGCCTCCTCTCCGCGCTCCACATCGTCGTAGAGCATTTCATCTGGTGCACAAAGGCCAGGATGAGATTCGGAGCTCAGACCCCGGCAGCCACCACTTCATGGGTGGTCATTCCGCAGCACGGACGCGAGCCGGGGGGCGCCCACCCGAAAGGCCGGGGGGAGCCTGCCCGAGCCGGGTCTGCCACCGGAAAGGGTGGTGGGATGGACCCCGGGGGCTGGTGGAGTCCGGGGGGGCTGACAGTGACCGGGAGGGCTGACGGAAGCCGGTACCCCAGCTCCGCCTGTGCCCTGAGGGCCTGGCCCCCCACTGAATCCACAATCTCACCAGACAGCCTCCCACAAAGGAAAACATTTTTTCAGACAAATGGAAGGAATATAAACGCATTGCACAGACGGATGGACGGACGGGTGGGTGACAGAGAGACAGATTCAACACGAACACAGTGAAGCTCACTGCACACAACTGTAGATTTTGCTTTTCTGCTAAAAAGAACCTAATAAAACTAATAATCTATTACCGTATTTAAAGGGCTTCGTCACATCGCTCATTTCTATTCGTGAAGAACACACCAGTGACAAAGGCGCTGTGCCCAGAGGGGACACCCGCAGACCCTGACTGGCACTCTGGCTTCCAAGGCCGCGGGTCCCCCTCTGTGCTGGGGGGGGCCCAGCGG
>NW_011889119.1:109634-110826 GCF_000151845.1 Pteropus vampyrus
CCTCCATCTCGGCCACGTTTCGCTTTACAAATTCTAGGCTATGCTGTTAGGTGCACATACGTTTAGAACTGCTATGTCTCTCTCTTGAGAAGGACTCTATATCAAGTGACGGATTATTGCTTAACGTTTAGTACACGACGATAGTCGTTCTGGCTGTATTTGGGTTAGAAGTGGCTTCATGTTCCTCTTTCCATCCACTTACGTACAAATGTTCTGTTCCTCTCGATAACTCTCATAATACGTGTCTGGCTTTGCCACGTCATCCAACGTCGGAATTTCTTTCACTGGCGACTGGAGTCAAATTATTTTTATTATAAATACCAATGTATGTGAACTAATTTTACTCTTTTTTTCATACTATTTCCCACGCTTTCTTATTTTACATTTCCTTGCTTTCTACCAGATTTGGTTTTGCATTACTAATTTGGAAGGTAAACAATCTATTTCCGCTCTTTTAGTGATTAGCAGACCTGACCTATCACATCAAAAAAAAAAAAAAGAAAAATAGTGTGTAAACTCTCCTCCTGAACAAACGCACAGACTTCAGGGGCTCAGGGCCAGTCCCACCGCCACGCGTGGCCACACCCTAAAGTGAAACGCCACTGTCTGCACTGTGGACGCTGCTTTAGATTCATCCGCAAGTTCGTGAACTTGTCTGTTCCCTGTTCTTCTCTGCTTCCTAGTACGCGCTGTGTTCCCTTCCCTAAAATGCACGGTTAGGCATTTCTTCGGCGCCTGTGAGTGGCAACTCTCCCGCCTTTGCCTGATCCTGCCTCTGTTCTCTGTCTGAAGGCGGACGCCCCGGCTGGAGGCGGAAAGCCAGTTCGAAACGCCGTTTCCCTCAGCGCTTTGACACGCTAGGCCACTGTCGCCCACCACAGAGGCAGGTCCGCTATTCTTTCCCTGTTGTGGCTCCTCGTGCATAATTGTGCGTCTCCCTTGTTGCTTTTATGATGCTCGCCGTGGACCTGGTGCTCGGCATGTCGCCCGTCTGTGCCTGGGTGTGGACTGATGCTTGCCCCGCGCTGAATTTGTATCTGGACGACCCGGGAAGCTTTCTGGAATTCGGGGAGGGCCCAGGAATCCCTGCTCCTACTCTCGTTCCCACCAGCTGTGAGACGCGTGCGGGTCCCCTCAGCCTCCACGCGTCCCCTTTCACTCCACATTCACACCTTCCACTCCTTCTGCTTCT
>NW_011889119.1:111916-114055 GCF_000151845.1 Pteropus vampyrus
GGGAAGCACCACAAATCTGAGGCCCGAGGTCGGGCGCGAGGCCCATCGGCACACACGCCGGGCAGGGCGAGGGCCGGGGACAGGCTGGTGGCTCCCGGCGGGCAGGGTGCTTACTGTCCATCCACGCGGTGTTGGCCGGGTCGGCGGCCCAGTGGGCCAGGGCGCTGTCTCCTGGGCAGGCCGGATCTCCACTGTGGAAACACAACACCGAGGAGCCTCCGGTCACAAGGCTGCCGATGTCCCCAAAGACATGTGCCCCCACGCGTGTGACCGGGTATTCTCCCAGAGGTGATTGCGGGGTGTCCCAAGTTCAGATTTTCATTCGCTACCATTTATAAATCATTTATAAATCAGCGCTTCGAATCCCTACCATTTGCAGGGCACAGAGGCTGTCGCCACAGCAACACGGAGACACGCAGCCCCGCTCCAGAGGCCTCGACGGCCCTCGTGTCTCACCGGGCCTTGTGGCGGGTCCTTGTGTGCCACATCCCAGGAAGATGGGACGGGAGAAGGCGACATCGGCCACCAGCGATGACAACTGCACATGAGCCAGCGAGCAGGGCGCCGCCCACCGGCCGAGCGAGAGCCCCGCACGAAAAGGGACTGGGACGCCCCCTGCAGGCGATGGGGAGCCCCTGGGCCGCTTCGTTTGGAACTGACAAGAGCAGGTTCACTCAACAAAGCACGTCACCTCCGTGAGAGGCAGGCAGTGTGGACGGCAGCGGCACGGAGGGACACGTGCTTGGGGGGCGTGCGTCCCCGGGGAGTGTGAGTGTGTGTGTGTGGGTGAGTCTGTGTGAGTGTATGTGTGTGAGTGTGTGAGTGTGCGAGTGTACGTGAGTGTATGTGAGAGCGTGAGTGTGTGAGTGTGTAAGTGTGTGTGGGTGAGTCTGTGTGAGTGTATGTGTGTGAGTGTGTGAGTGTGTGAGTGTACGTGAGTGTATGTGAGAGCGTGAGTGTGTGAGTGTGTAAGTGTGTGTGTGGACGAACGTCTGCCTCAGAGCGGGGCTCACGGGCTCCGCACGGGCGACCCCGAACCGCTGTGCACAGCGCAGTGAGCGGCCACGGAAGGGCAGACGCTGTGGCTCCCACCGCACGAGCTGCCAGGCACAGGGACTGAAACAGAAACGCAGAACCGGGGCCATGGCGGGGGGTCGGTGGTCACCGCCAACGGGCAGCCACGCTGACCACGAACGCAGCGACGGAAAGTTTCAAAAGTAGATAGTGGTGGCGGCTGCCACTGAATTTTACACTTAAAAATGGTTAAAATGGCAAACTTTATATATAAATTTTTTAAAAATTTAAAATAGGTAATGCGATATATCAAAAACCATAGACTTTCAATAGATGCTTAAAAATGCCACTGTTTTTGCTTAAAAACAAAAGAGCACCCCAGCCAGGCAATAAATAGGCACCCATCAGATACCGAGCACCTGCCAGATACTAAGCACACACGTCAGGCACCAAGCTCACCCACAAGGCACCAAGAACCCTCCAGGAACCAAGCACTCACCAGGCACCAAGCAGGCACCAAGCACACCTGCCAGGTACCAACCACATGCCAGGCACCAAGCACACCTGCCAGGCACCAAGCACTCACCAGGCACCAAGCATACCTGCCAGGTACCAACCACATGCCAAGCGTCAGACACATGCCAGGCACCAAACACACCTGCCAGGCACCAAGCACTCACCAGGCACCAAGCACCTGCCAGGCACTAAGCACACCCAGCAGGCACCAAGCACACTCCAGGTACCAAGCACATGCCAGGCACCAAGCACACCTGCCAGGAACTAACACCTATCAGGCATCAAGCACATAGCAGGCATCAAACACCTCCCAAGCACCTGCCAGGCACCAATCACATACCAAGCACCAGACACATGACAGGCTCCAAGCACACCCGCCAGACACCAAGCACCAGTCAGGCACCAGGCACACTCGCCAGGCACCAAGCATCTGCCAGGCACCAAGCACACCAGCCAGGCACCAAGCACACGCACCAGGCACCAAGCACCTGCCTGGCACCAAGCACCTGCCTGGCACCAAGCATCTGCCAGGCACCAAGCACACTTGCCAGGCACCAAGGACCCACCAGGCACTAAGCACCTGCCAGACACTAAGCACCTGCCAGGCAC
>NW_011889119.1:115307-120180 GCF_000151845.1 Pteropus vampyrus
GCGGGGGGCGCCTACCCTCGCCATCCGGGGATGCGGGGCGCAGGAGCACCGGGCTGGAATAGGCCGGCAGGAGCACGGGCAGGCTGGAGGGCACGGCGTAGCCACAGGGCACGGGCACCGAGTACCCGCTGGGCACGTGCGGGCCGGCGCTGTCCTCCTCCACGGCCTGCGGGCCTGGGCCCGGGTCCTCCTGGAAGGGCGCGATGTCGATGACGGAGTAGGGGCTGACCCTGGGCGGCATCACCGGACTCGCTGGCTCCCCCGTCACGACCACGTCTGCTCGCTGTCCTCCTCCACGGCCTGCGGGCCTGGGCCCGGGTCCTCCTGGAAGGGCGCGATGTCGATGACGGAGTAGGGGCTGACCCTGGGCGGGATCACCGGACTCGCTGGCTCCCCCGTCACGACCACGTCTGCTCCCGCACCGTCTGCACCTCCTGCGGGTGGGCACACAGTCGTCGGGGCGACGGGCTCCAGGGCTGGGGGAAGAAGGAAGCGTGAGGCCGACCCCGCCCGGCCGAGGCCAGGGCCTGGGGGGCGGGCCGGGGGCGCCCGAGGTCGGGCAGGTGGGAGGCGGCCTGCGGCTCCCAGCACGCTGTCCGAGGGGACGAGCACACGCGCGCCGCGGGGAGCACCGTCACGAGCCAGGCCG
Organism: Pteropus vampyrus; assembly: GCF_000151845.1. NCBI lineage: Eukaryota > Metazoa > Chordata > Mammalia > Chiroptera > Pteropodidae > Pteropus > Pteropus vampyrus. The sequence goes on from NW_011889119.1 coordinate 115,957, forward strand.
GCGTCTGTCACGGACCAAGGGTGCGAGCTGGGTCCAGCCAGCCCCTCCGGCCAGCGAGTGGGCAGCCAGCTGCACCACGGGGCGCTCAAACTCAAGCTGCCACAGGGTCGCACCTCGGACCACACGAGTGTAAAACTACGTCGCATACTAGAGTGACACGCTGACGAGGCCGTTCTTCCAAAACGTGAACAGACGGCAAAGTGACAAGCCCGCGAGTCGTGGGAAACGGCCAAGTGCAGGTGCGGGTCCCTCGCTCTACACGGGTCCCTCGCTCGTCATGGGTCCCTCGCTCGTCATGGGTCCCTCGCTCGTCATGGGTCCCGCGGGAACGTCACGGCTCTCGCTCCCGGGCCCCGCCCCACGGTGCCCGTCCCGGAGGGCGAGGTGGGCCTTACCTGGGTCGGCGCAGGCGGAGCGGGCGGCGGCATCTGCCCCCTGGCCGGCTTCCGGGGCCTCGTCACCACGGTCCAGGCAGTGCTGGCCCCCGTCGTCCTGTCCGCCACGGGCCCCGCACGGCACGTCGGTCCCTACGGGGCAGGGTGACATGCGTCACAGGGGCCACACCGCCACCTCGCAAGCACGGTGGCCACTGTGCTCACGGGACCCGGCGTCGCGGCTTGAGGACAACGAAGAAGGAAAGGCGCTTCCACACTCAGAGCCGGCACCGGGGCCTGCGCGCCGGCGGGGAGGCCGAAGCCCGGCCAGGGCGCGAGGGGGAGGGTGGCCGGGCCGCGTCCAGGCTGTGAGCGGCCACTGCCACTCGTGACAGTCCTGTCCAAGGCTGCTCTCGTGGGAGGTGGGCAGGGACGCGGACAGAGACCCGCAGGCGCAAAGCCTTCTCGGCACACGCGGGCGACTCCTCGTGCAGACCTTTAGGGAAAGACGGGTCAGCGGAACTCACTTTTAAGGACAGCGCACTGTACTGGCCGTCACCCCAGACCACTAGAGCGGGGGTCCCAAGCCCCGGGCCGCGGACCGGTGCCAGCCGCGGCCTGTCAGGACCCGGCCGCACAGCAGGGCGGGGGACGCTCCGTGTGCATCTGCGGTCGCTCCCCAGCTCCGCCTCGGATCCCCAGGCCTGAGAGTCTCACAAGCTTGGGGGCCGCGCTGGAGAACGACTTTCTTAAAAACTTTTTTTTTTCAGGAAAAAAACACATAACTGGAATGAAAATGTTGTGAATGGCAGTAAAATCCTCTTCGTCGACCTGCGGTTCGTACGTGTCGGGAGGAAACGGGCGAAGGGCCCAAGGCACAGACGTCCGGCTGTGAGGGGCGTCGGCCCCGGGGACACGCGCAGCACGGCGACCCCACGACACAGCACGACGACTCCGCCCTCTTTTCCGTGGAATTTTACACCGGACGATAAATAAGGGAAAACACAGTGTGCGCTGCCGAGGGTGCTCCGGTCACCCCTGCTGCGACCCCAGAACCGGAGGTCGCCGTGACAGGACGCGGACCTGATGCGGCCACCGGGGGACGGGGAGGCGTCATCTCAGTGCCATCGGCGTCCGGGTGACAGAGACGGAAGGGGAAGGGGAGCCCCCCGATTTCAGTGCTTGCCGGCTCTGCCAAGTCCTTGGGGCTCCCGCCCCTCGCGGTTCACCCCTTCCCGTCACCTGGGAAATACGCCCGCGCCCCAGTCCCTGTGCAGGCCAGGCCCGTTCGCAGGCCTCCCAGTCCAGCCCTGCTCCCCCAGGTGACACGCACACGGAGGGCAGCAGCGGAGTCTCAGAGAGGCCGACGTGACCTGGGCAGCCACCAGCACAGGGGGACACCCAAGACGGCCACCCGGGGAGTGACCCACAGGGCGCGTCCTGCAGCGCCCCACGCGGCCGTGTGCCAGCTCTGCCCGTGAGGCTGAGCAGCGCCCCCACGAGGCCCCAGCGCTCTGGTGACGGTGACGGCCAAGCCCGGTGGGCGGGGCAGGGGCGTCTGGAGCTAAGAAGCCCCCAAGGCCACGGCGGCACCGAGGCCAGCACCCCGTCCTGAGTCGTGCTCCATCATGTGGGCTCGTCCAGCCCAAGGAGCGAGGCCGCTTCCCTGCGAGGCTCGCCGAGCCGCGTCACGTCCCGCAGGTCCCACGGGGCCCCTCGGGGTCTGCAGAGGTTCTGCCGGGAGACAAAAGCACGGGAGAGAAAGGCTCGAAGTGACTCCGGAGACGGGGCGGGCGGCCACGCAGCAAAGAGCCTGCTCGCCCTCCGCCCGTCAGGCGGCACCGGGCTCCAGCCCCAACAGACACCGCGCTCTGGCCCGACCCTCTGCTCCGCTGCGTCCGGCCCCACGCAGGGACACGCGGCGTCCTGGACGGGGAGGCGGAGACGCGGCGAGGCGGCCCAGGACCGAGGGAGTGTGGGCACCAGGCACCAGGCACGGCGTCCATGCTTGATGAAAATATAAAAACCCCCACTCCTTACACGTTAGAGAGAAAGATGTCATACAGACTCGAACGTCGGCCTCACCGAGTGACAACCACACGTGGGCGAGAGGCCCCCGTCCCCACTGGCTGCGGCTTCTGGGCACTTTCTGACCAGCTTCCAGGGTGTCCCAAACGACAGGACAGTGCACACCCGAGAACATATTTCAGGCTCCATTAAGTCGTCGGCTCACGCGCTAAACACGCTGGTGAACGCATGTTGGAGCAGAGTCTCTTTAACAGAAAATTAAAAATTTCCAGAACATTTTCCACATCCAAGAAGATGATATTATTTCCTTAAATTCACGTTTGGCAGAGACGTGATGGGGGACAACGCCCCCTAAACGCCCTGCGGACGTCGACTGGGGAAAGGCTCGCCCCGGCTCGGAACCGCCCACCAGGGACCGTTACGGAAAGTGCTTTAAAACAAAGCTTCACGATGTGTGGCAGAAAATGTTCTCTGAGGTACCCGGGGGACAATGGCACCGAACATGAGCCTCGGGACCTGGAAGGCGTGCCCCTCAGGAAGGACAGTGACCTCGGCCGCGCCCCGAAGGGATGGTGGCCCTCCGAGGGCCTCGCATGGGGGTCGTCCAAGGACGGGGGGGCGTCCAAGGACAGGTGTCCTGCTGCCCAAGGTGACGCTGGCCTGACAACCGCCCCACACGCGCCGTGCGGGAACGAGCGAGGGGGCCAGATGAGTGTCACAGACGTCTGTCCGCCAGAAGCGTTCGTCCTCCCTGAAAAGACGAAGCAGGGCCCCAGCGACAGCGAGGGGCGGGAGCAGCACAGAAGCCTCCGAGGTCGGGCTCTCTGCGCACGACGCGGCCCGCACGGCGCCTGCGGTGACGTCACCAGCTGTGTGAGGGCCACTCCCCGGCCTGGCTGTCACCACCACGGCATCTGCCCAGCTCCGCTGCGTGTCCCCGAGGTGACGCACCCCTAAAACGCAGCCCTGGGAGGTGACCGCCTTTCTGCCTCCCGTCCCGCAGCAGGACCCAAGGAGCAGGCTGTGTGGTGATAGGACCTCGGGGTCCAGCCCCACCCCAACAGCACTGTCCCCACACGGCTCCCACAGGCACCTCGGTGAGACCGTGTCCTCACGGCCAGCCTTACACACAGCGCCCACTCTGTCCCCAACGCCATCCTGGGTCGTGGGCCCGGTGACATCGGATGAGGTCACAACATGGGCGTCTTTGAGAGGCCTGAGCTCAGCTCTGATGCCAGCCATGATGAGCTGAACCGTGTCCCCCCCACGGGGAGACAGGAAGCGGCGGTCCGTCCCCTGCAGCCCGTCCCAGCTGCCCGCATCCACACAGCTGACACGGAGCCCGGGAATCGGGTGGGCCTGGCTCGGGTCCGTCCCCTCCCAGTGGGAGAGCCGGCTGCAGGGCCCAGGGACACGGGGACAGGGCGGGAGGCTGCCCGCTCCAGGTCGCTCCTCCTCTGCCAACAGAAGCCCTCCAAGACTCAAAACCCAGTGACCCTGTTTAAAGACGTGCCAGAGACACAGATGGTGAGGGAAAACGTGAAAGATGCTCCTGTTCGGGATCAGAGATGCAAGTTACTCACTTTGTTCCTGAGGTTATAAAGCCGCGAGTGGTTACAAGCTGGTCCAGATACAATGTTTCTCTTGCGGCAGGAGTGGGGGGAGCCTGTTTACTGAATTCTTCCCTTTGTTTAAAACGAAAGCAGCGGCAGAGCTGTCAACCGCTCCACTGGCGAGGTGGAGCTCACGGCCAAGGCCTTCGGGCGGCTCCTGCTCTGCCATCACTGGGGGCTGCAGCTGCCTGCGCTGAACTGCGATGTCC
>NW_011889119.1:121005-124915 GCF_000151845.1 Pteropus vampyrus
CCCTGCAGCCCGTCCCAGCTGCCCGCATCCACACAGCTGACACGGAGCCCGGGAATCGGGTGGGCCTGGCTCGGGTCCATCCCCTCCCAGTGGGAGAGCCGGCTGCAGGGCCCAGGGACACGGGGACAGGGCGGGACTCTGCCCGCTCCAGGCCGCTCCTCCTCTGCCAACAGAAGCCCTCCAAGACTGCTCAAAACCCAGTGACCCTGTTTAAAGACGTGCCAGAGACACAGATGGTGAGGGAAAACGTGAAAGATGCTCCTGTTTGGGATCAGAGATGCGAGTTACTCACTTTGTTCCTGAGGTTACAAAGCCGCGAGTGGTTACAGGCTGGTCCAGATACAATGTTTCTCTTGCGGCGGGAGTGGGGGGAGCCTGTTTACTGAATTCTTCCCTTTGTTTAAAACGAAAGCAGCGGCAGAGCTGTCAACCGCTGCACTGGCGAGGTGGAGCTCACGGCCAAGGCCTTCGGGCGGCTCCTGCTCTGCCATCACTGGGGGCTGCAGCTGCCTGCGCTGAACTGCGATGTCCCCAGAACAATGCCACCCCCCGCACGGGCCACCCCCGGGGGTCCGCACCCCTCCTGCTGGCCTCCTCCTGTGCCTGCACTAGCCGCCGGCTGCCAGCGTTCAGCCACCACGTGCTCATGAATCAACGACGACACACAGTACGGAGCCAAGTGCAGCACGAAGGTCACACAGACCCAGGGAACGGAGCTGAGGGCCCGGAGCTGACCCCCCAGGCACGGGCCCTCCGCAGGCGTCACACGGAGGGCAGGCATCACGCAGCGTGCCCCGAGCACACAGACTGGCGTCAGCCGCTCCCCACATGTCCTCGGACGTCAGCTCTCCGTTGGCGGGCAGCGGTCCGGGGCACAGAGCTCTGGTTTGGGGAAGGACACACAGCCCCCGTGCCATTCGACAGGGACGTGACAAGGTGAGCAACAGTCAGTCACTGTCTCAGTCTCGAGTAAAATAATCACAGTGGACCTAGCCGAGGAGACCCCGAAGCCCGCGCCTTCTGCACTGACCAGAGCCGCCACGAGAACGCGCCCAGGCCCCCGCGCCAAGCCCCCCGCGCCGGGCTCAGCACGTGAGCGGACGGGGAACAGAAGTGCCGAAGGACGCGAGGCTCAGCCAGGTCCCGCAGCTCCGGGACACCAAACGCGGCCGCTGGCATCTGTCTCGCACCACGGACCCTGGTCCACGGTGCGGGAACCTCTCACTGCGAGCCAGCGCCGTCTCTGGGAGTCGCGCCCCGGGCTCTGCCCTCTCTCTCCATCACCCACTGCGGTCTCCGTCCCCATCTGCCTGAGGAGCGAACAGCCTGACCCTCCACCTGTTCCAAACACAGGCCGACCGCGGAGACGCTGCACAGCCACCACGATAAGGTGACGGCCGCGACAGAGTGCACCGCGTCTCTGCTGGTGAGGGCCCGGCCGTGTCTGCACCGAGGCGAGGGCCCGGCCGTGTCTGCACCGAGGCGAGGGCCCGGCCGTGTCTGCACCGAGGCGAGGGCCTGGCCGTGTCTGCACCGAGGCCGCAGCTGCGAAGGGCACAGGAGCAAGGCCAGAGCAGCACTGGTGACCGGCAGAACAGGGACAGAGCCCGCGGGTCTCCCACAGGCCACATGCGCCGGGACGAACGTGTCCGTGCACCGTGGTCCCGTCCCCAGCTTGGTGCCTGGCCATCCTGCACACGTGTGGCCCAGCCGACCCCTGGGGGACCGGAGACCCTGGGCTCTGAGGCCTGGGAGCCCCGTGTCCACTGGGGGTGCCTGGGGACTTGCCCAACCTTGGTCCCTCCAGCAAAGAGGGCAGCAGAGGAAAAGAAAGTGTGGGCCCCGGCCTCGCAGCCCCCATGGGCCTGGCAGCTGGACAGGGCCTGCTGGCCCTGGGCGAGCCTGACCGAAGGAGGACGCGGGATGGGCCTATTGGTGCCTGGAGAGGCCTCAGGGAAGAGGGGGGCCGCAGGGAGCCCAGCTCGGTCCACATGGGGCGGCCACCGGCCAGGACACCCCAGGGGAGGGCACCAGAGCTCCGCCCCCCGGGCCGCACCACACCCACCTCTGTGCGGCCCACACGGCGGTCAGGGGCTCGGGGGAGGGCGCCCGCCGAGGAGTCCTTACCTCGTGCAGTGGGTTCGGGCGGGTCCATGCTGCAGTGCTGAGGCCTCGGCCCAGGTCCCTGCGGGGAAGGAAGGACAGGCATCAGGATCAGGGGACTCGGGGACAACCCTGCAGGAGGCAGGTTGTCAGTCACAGCGTCACTGAAGACCTCGCCACCCGGGGGTCCCAGGACAGGGACCTCCCGGAAGGAGCCTGGAATGAGAACAGAGTCCGCGTCCCCGCTCCCGGGCTTGGCTCTGCACCCCGACTGCGGCTGGCCCCTTCCAGCCTGACACCCCCAAGTCTCCTCTGCTCCACGTCGGACCCCAGCTCAGGGGACAAATGCACATCGAGTCACATGGCTTTCCTGCTCTTCCTCGAGTGTGGGTTCTGCAGAAAGACGGACCACGCAGGACGAGACCGGGCTGACCTTTCCCCTGCAGCTCCCCCTTCGATTCCTCCTTCCCGCAGGCCCCGCTCCCCAGGACGGGTGGGACGCCCGGGCCCTCGCTCCCTGGGGTGGCCGCCTGTGACCCGAGCCCGTGTGCCGGGGGGCTCATCACCAACCTGCAAGGGGCCCGCTGACCCCCCAACGCCCCGGAGGCAGCGCAGCAGAAGCGACCTTCCCGGTCCTCCAAGGACCCCACAGACACGTCAGGGAGAAGCACGAAGGGACCGGGGAGGGCATGACAGTTCCGCCGCCGCCCACGGTCACGTCGCTGCGGTCCCACAGCAAGGACCAGCGGCGAGGGCCGGCGAGGCTCCATGGCAGCACCCAGGCCGCCGGCCATCCCGGCGAGTCCCTTTAACCCAGCTAAAAGAATGGCCATGTGTTCGGGCATTTACAGGGGACACAGCCAAGGCCACTTCAAAATCAGGGCGGCCCTGCAGTCTGCCACGGGGACAGGGCAGCTGGCGGGAGGGCCGTCTGCTCTCTCTGCTGTCACCTGCTCTCACCTGGCCAGTCACCTAGTCCCCACGGTCTCAGCTCTTGAGTCTCCTATTTATGTCACTTCACCGCCCCCCCATACACACTGCGCACACATGCACACACATGCACACATGCACGCACATAATGCATACACACATGCACACACGCATGTATGCACAACACACACGCACACACATAACGTGTGCACGTGTGCACGCACACATGCATGCACAACACACGCACGTGCACAAGCACACACAATACATACATGCAGGCACACACATGCAAACACAATGCACACACATACATGCACACACAATGCATGCACACGCATGCACACAAAATACGCACATTCACATACATGCACGTGTGCACACATTCACACACACAAGCACACATGCACACACTGTGCACACTCAGGCACGCACAACACACGCACATGCATACATGCATGCACACATAATATGCATGCATGCACGCATGCAAGCATGCACACACGCTGCATGTGCGCACAGGCACACACAACACACGCATGCATGCGCACAATGCACGCACACAATGCATGCATGCACACGCATGCACACATGATGCATGCACACATGCACGCACCTGCATACACAACACGTGCACACATACATGCACACACACAATGCATACACGCATGCGCACATAATACGCGTGCATGCACACGAGCATGCACACACACTGCGCGTGCACAGGCACATGCACACATGCATGCGCACACACGCACACGCACATAGGTGCACACAACACACGCACACGCAATGCATACACACATGCACACAATACACATGTATGCACGCATGCGAGCATGCACACACTGCGCGTGCACATGCATGCACAAATGTGCAC
>NW_011889119.1:124965-126612 GCF_000151845.1 Pteropus vampyrus
GACACCCCCAAGTCTCCTCTGCTCCACGTCGGACCCCAGCTCAGGGGACAAATGCACATCGAGTCACATGGCTTTCCTGCTCTTCCTCGAGTGTGGGCTCTGCAGAAAGACGGACCACGCAGGACGAGACCGGGCTGACCTTTCCCCTGCAGCTCCCCCTTCGATTCCTCCTTCCCGCAGGCCCCGCTCCCCAGGACGGGTGGGACGCCCGGGCCCTCGCTCCCTGGGGTGGCCGCCTGTGACCCGAGCCCGTGTGCCGGGGGGCTCACCACCAACCTGCAAGGGGCCCACTGACCCCCCAACGCCCCGGAGGCAGCGCAGCAGAAGCGACCTTCCCGGTCCTCCGAGGACCCCACAGACATGTCAGGGAGAAGCACGAAGGGACCGGGGGAGGGCATGACAGCCCCGCCGCCGCCCACGGTCACGTCGCTGCGGTCCCACAGCGCAGACCAGCGGCGTGGGCCGGCGAGGCTCCATGGCAGCACCCAGGCCGCCAGCCATCCCGGCGAGTCCCTTTAACCTAGCTAAAAGAATGGCCATGTGTTCGGGCATTTACAGGAGACACAGCCAAGGCCACTTCAAAATCAGGGCGGCCCTGCAGTCTGCCACGGGGACAGGGCAGCTGGCGGGAGGGCCGTCTGCTCTCTCTGCTGTCACCTGCTCTCACCTGGCCAGTCACCTAGTCCCCACGGTCTCAGCTCTTGAGTCTCCTATTTATGTCACTTCACCGCCCCCCATACACACTGCGCACACATGCACACACATGCACACATGCACGCACATAATGCATACACACATGCACACACGCATGTATGCACAACACACATGCACGCACATAACGTGTGCATGTGTGCACGCACACATGCATGCACAGCACACGCACGTGCACATGCACACACAATACATACATGCAGGCACACACATGCAAACACAATGCACACACATACATGCACACACAACGCATGCACACGCATGCACACAAAATACGCACATTCACATACATGCATGTGTGCACACATTCACACACACATAAACACACATGCACACACTGTGCACACTCAGGCACGCACAACACACGCACATGCATACATGCATGCACACATAATATGCATGCATGCACACATGCAAGCATGCACACACGCTGCATGTGCGCACAGGCACACACAACACACGCATGCATGCGCACAATGCATGCACACAATGCATGCATGCGCACACATGCACACATGATGCATGCACACATGCACGCACCTGCATACACAACACGTGCACACATACATGCACGCACACAATGCATACACGCATGCGCACATAATACGTGTGCATGCACACACGAGCATGCACACACTGCGCGTGCACAGGCACACACACATGTGCACGTGCACACACATGCACACATATGCCTGGCAGCGTGGCCCGAATGACACGGTGCCCATCACGCACATGGTGCCCGTCACACACACGGTACCCGTCACACATGCGATGCCTGTCACACACGCGGCGTGGCGGGTCAGCCATCAGGCGCACAGCGTCCTCGGGTTGGTGGGCGAGCACGGAGGCCACCCCGGGCCCTCGTGCACAGTTGTTCACTGTCTTCCGTCCGCCCTGCCTGTCTCCTGGGCCATTCCTCGTGTCTCAGACACTGGA
>NW_011889119.1:127688-128786 GCF_000151845.1 Pteropus vampyrus
ATGTGCACGTGCACACACATGCACACATATGCCTGGCAGTGTGGCCCGAATGACACGGTGCCCATCATGCACATGGTGCCCGTCACACACACGGTACCCGTCACACATGCAGTGCCTGTCACACACGCGGCGTGGCGGGTCAGCCATCAGGCACACAGCGTCCTCAGGTTGGTGGGCGAGCACGGAGGCCACCCCGGGCCCTCGTGCACAGTTGTTCACTGTCTTCCGTCCGCCCTGCCTGTCTCCTGAGCCATTCCTCATGTCTCAGACACTGGACAAGGGACAGGCATGGCCGCCCGCCAGTCTGAGCGTCCCCAGAGAATCTAGCCACGCCTGGCATTCTGGAACGCGCAGCACCTGCTCCGGCCTGCGGTCACGGTGAATCTGCACATTCAGCCCAGGTCCCCGTGTCACCACTGTCCTCGAGGAGACACACAGAGCCTAAGGCCTCCCCAGCACCCAGCACGGGCCCGGGAGGCCTGCCTGCACCCAGGGCACGACCGTGGCATCCACGCTCAAGCCATCCAGTCCAGGAGTTTCTCAAAAAACTCAAAAACACCTACACAGTTACGATGTTGTCAAAACTTACCCAGGACTAAGCTATCTTCACTTGGCAATGTCTTTGAGACGTTTCATAATGATATATTATTTTCCTAAAACAAAACAGCAGGCAGCCCCCTGTGGCAGGGAGGGTCTCCTTCCCGGATTAATCCTGGGGCTGGTCCGGTCCCGCCCTGCCCGGGCCTCCCTGGGACTCCCCAGGCCACGTGGTGCCTGGGCTTGGGGCAGGCGGAGCAGACCAGGGGAGGGCAGCTGACCAAGCTCCGGGGCAAGGCCGCAGGGAGCGAGCGCAAAGCCCTGCCTCCCCCGCCACCAGAAGAAGGGAGCGAGGAGAGCAAGGGACGGCAGGGTGCAGGCCCCGGCCCCTCTGCTGGGCCCCACAGCCGCAGGCCCGTCACCGACGAGCCCTGGAACAGGAGCACCGTGGGAAAACGGGGCTGGGGTCTGACCCCTGCCTCGCTGGCAGGGGTGCCTGCTGGGCCCCTGGGTGCCAGCCCGGGCCTGCATTCGGCGCGAGTGCAGCTAAATGCGGCCAAG
>NW_011889119.1:129436-137116 GCF_000151845.1 Pteropus vampyrus
GAGGGAACCGAGCAAGAGCCATGGCTAGTGGCCACGACGCTGCCACAGCCACGCAGAGGAAGAGCAGCACCACCGTGGCCACCGCCACCAGCTGCCCTCTCGCCAGGCAACCTTGGGGGCCGTCCGGGAGGTCTCTGCCACAGAAGCGCACGGCCTGCACCTTGGTCGGTTGCCACGATGACCTGCCCGCCACCGGCCCCCGCCCCCACCCAGACTCTGCCGGCTCCACAGGGCACCCCCGGCCCCTCTCACCTCGGCACTCAGCAGGACGGGTCCCTGGGGCCACCGAAGTTCACCGTGTCCCTCCTGCCGGGGATGCCCGTTCACACGCACCAAGTTTCTGACCCGGGGCCTCGAGCCCACGTGGCACCTTCGTGAGAAGCAGAAGAGGCCACGCCTGCCGCGTGTGCTCACACGGTCATAATAAAACACAAAGCCGGACGCCTGTGCGCAGGGCTCAGCCTGCACGACGGCACTCGGCCGCTAAGTCTGTCCGCTCCTGCGAGACGGAGCCGCCCTCTCAGCCCCCGGGTCTCACGGTGCCCGCAGCAAAACTCCCGCAGGCCGCACCCTTCCGAACACGCCCTTCACCTCCTGGTCCTCATCTGCCCCTAGAGACCGCAGCGCCCGCAGCCAAAGGGACGAGCATTTTCTCCCGCAGGCCCGTGAGGGAAGGCGGAGCAGACAGGAAGTCCATAAGGCAACACCAGCCTCAGACAACACGTTAGACCGTGGACTTGACAGACACGTACAAAGCATCCTGCCCAAAACAACAATACGCGTCCTTCTCAACGGCACACGCAACCTTCCCCACGGGGAGCACCACGGGCCACAAAATAAGTCTCAATAAATCTAAGGAGACCGAAAAACCAAGCACCTTTTCCGACCACAAAGGTATCAAACCAGAAACCAAACACAGGGAGAAAACAGGAAATATCAGAACTATGTGGGGATTGCGCAGCATGCCACTGAAAAACCAAAGGGCCAATGAACAAATCAAGAGAAATAAAAAATACCTGAGACAAATGAAAACACAAAATACCGAAACTCGAGGGATACAGCAGAAGCAGCCCCAGGAGGGAAGTTCGCAGCGATAAATGCCGAACCAAGAAACCTCTCAAACAAACCACCTCACTTCACAGCTCAAGGATCTAGAGAAATAAACAAAGCCCGAAATGAGCAGAAGGGAAGCAACAGCAAAGGGCAGGACAGACACAAATAAAAAGAGACTCAGAAGATAGTAGAAAACACCGATGAATCTAAGAGCTGGATTTTGAAAAGAGAAACAAAATTTACAATGGCGACGAAAAGAAAAAATCTAGGAATAAATTTACCCAAGGTGAAAGATCTGTGTACTGAAAACTATAAGACATTGATGAAATAAACTGAGAAAGACACAAATAAATAGAAAGGGATCTCATGCTCGTGGATTGGAACGGTTAGTATTGTTAAAATGTCTATGTTCCAAGGCAATCTACAGATTCAGGGTAATCCCTATCAAAATTCCAATGGCACTTTTCACAGAAATAGATCAAACAATCCTGAAATGTATATGGAACCACAGAAGACCCTGACTAGCCAATCTCGAGGAATAACAAAGTTGGAGGCATCGCGCTACCTGGTATCAAACCATACAAGGCTAAAGCAACCAGAACAGCATGGCACCCCCAAAAAACAGACACCCAGGCCAAGGGAACAGAACCGAGAGCCCAGAAATAAACCCACACACATCGGCCCATTAACCTCTGACAAAGGAGGCAGGAATATACAGTGGGGTGAAGACAGTCTCTTTAGTAAGTGGTGCTGGGAAAACTGGACACCTACACGCAGAGGATGAAGCTGCACCACTCCCAAACGGCATCCGCGGAAATCGACTCGGAATGGGCCAAAAGACTCAAACGTGAGGCCTGACCCCACAGAACTCCTAGAGAAAACAGGCGATAAGCTCCGTGGCATTGGTCTTGGTGATGATTTTTCGGATCTGACACCAAAAGCAAAGGCAACAAAAGCAAAAATGAATCATGAGACCACATCAAACCGAAAAGCTTCTGCACGGCGAAGGAAACCACGAGCAAACGAAAAGGCAGCCCGCTGGATGGGGAAAGGACCTGCGAATCAGACCTGACGAGGCGCCAATGTCCAAAACACACGAAGAACTGAAGTGCCTCGACAACGACAAAAACGATCCGGTTTGAAGATGGGCAGAGGATCTGAACTGAGGTTTTTCAGAGACGTACGACGGCCAACAGACACACGAAAAGATGCTCAACGTGGCTAATCATCAGAGAAACGCGAATCGAAACCATGATGAGGTATCGCCTCGCACCTGTCAGAATGGCATCAGGAAAAAGACGAAAAATAACAAATTTTGGTGAGGATGTGGAAATTTAAGTTGGCGCTGCCAGAACGGAAAACAGTTCCTCCAAAAAACTGAAAACAGGCCGCCACACGGCCCGGCAGCCCCTCCTCCGGTGTGTGTCCGAAAGAAACGAGGGCGCTCCCTCGAGAAGACGCACACACCCCTGCGTGTGCAGCAGTGCCGGGGACCGGCACCGAGACACAGAAACAACGTGAGCGTCCGTGGGACGAGGTGGTGCACGTGGACAACGGGCCACCACGCGGCCACGACCATGGGCGACAACGTGGACAGACCTGGAGGGCGTTATGCTGAGTGAAATAAGTCAGACAGGAGAAGGCAAATGTCATGTGATGTCACTTACACGTGGAATCATCAAAAACAAACAGCCCACGGAGAACACGCTGCTGGACGCCACAGGCGGGCGGGGCACGCGTGGGGGCCGAATGGTGCGAACTCCCAGGTACGAGAGAAACACGTCCTGGGGTGCGGCGGGCAGCGTGGGGATGACGGTGGGTCTCAAACTCCCCCCCAGACACAACCCCGTCGCCAGCTCCAGCGGGAAAGGCCGCCAGTGCCCACGCAGGAACTGCGCACCTGCTCCTGCCTGCCCAGGACAAAGCAAGAGCGCGTCCCCCTCTGTCCCTTTCTCTCAGTCCCAGTCGGCAGGTCCCGTTAGCTCCGCCTCCAGAATCCGTCCAGAATCTCGTGACTAGCTGCCTTGCTCCCGCCTGACCACCTGCCCGGTCCACACCGCCTCCCGCGCTAAGCCGAGCCACAGTAATGCCTCGTGCTGGCCTCCCTGCCTCTGCCCCCGCGCCCCGCCCCGTAACCTGTGACCAGGATGGCCCGCTGAAACGGGATCGGACCTGCTCACGGCCGTGCGACGGCTCCTGCCGGTCTGCTGCCTCCCCGAGGTCACGTCCCACAGTCCACGACACGCACAGGGCTCCACCACGGGCCTGCTCACTGCCCCGGACAGGCCTACACACCGGGCCTCGGCGTGCGCCGTTCCGTCTGCCCAGACGCCCTTGCCATGCCTGTCGCTCCGTCCGCCTTCACTCGAACATGACCTCCTCTGTGGGCCCTCCCCGGCCACCAGCCCTGTCTCCTCTTCGCTCTGCCCTTCTGGGTTATCATCTCCCCCGATGCCGGACAGCACTTGGCCTGCAAGGGCCGCTGCCCAGCCCCAGGCCGCTGCTTGCTTGGTACTGGGCACCTGTTGGACGCTCCCTGAACACCTGTCAAAGTAGCAAGTCATCCCGGACGCGTCAGAGCCGTGCCCTGTGACCACATGGACATGTCCCATTTGTGAACAGATTGTTCCTAGGTTACTTTTCTGTAAGTGAAAACTTCATTTTAAAAACGGACGAGAACGAAGTGACATTAAACCCGTTTCCTCGGGGGAGAAGCTGAAGCCTGAAACGACGGCCTGGCCCGGAGCTGGGGAGAGGTGTGCACGGGAGCCACGAAGTCGCAGCACAGACGGGGCCCTGGAGGGGGCCACAGCCGGCGGCAGCCCCCGCCCTCCGCGCCAGGTGACGGCGTCCATGCACCCCTGCACCGCGGGGACGGACGCTGAAGTCACTGTTCCCCAGGCGGCTCGGAGAAAAGTGCTCCTGCTGGCTGAGCCCAGAACCCACACAGGTGACACAGCCGAGTGGGACCCGAACCAGGGCCCCAGCAGGCGCCTCCCACCGCCCTGTCGAGTCAGCGCTGGAGTCACTGCAGGAACCACCTTTATCACTTCTGCAGCAGGCAGGCTGGCCAGCCCCAGAGCTCGAGGGACGCAGCACGCAGCCTCCCCACACGGAGCCACCACCCGCGGGAGCCTGGCCTCGACGCCCCAGCTGCCTGAGCCAACCGGCCGGCCAGGCCCAGACCTGCCCGCACCGCAAGTGAAAAGACACGCCAAACACACCGAATTCTTTCCGCTGGAGCTCGGCGCTTAGGGGCGAAGCTGCTGGCCTGGGAACGCGGCCATCGTCCACTCCGGGATCCCTGGGTTGGGTGCCACTGGCCCCCAAAGGGATCCTGACCTGGCTGTTCCACACAGCCCAAGCCTTCAGGCCACTCTGCCCCCAGGCTGAAGTAGGACAGAGCCTGGCTCCAGCAGCGACATCCAAGGGGCTGGTCGTGCTGGAACCTGCCTATGTCTCTCCAAAGACCCAGCCCTCGCACCCCGGCTTGGAATCGTCGCTCAGATCGGCAGGGGTGCTGTGTCAGCCTAAATGCTCCCATTCCAGTTCGCTTTTCTCGTGGTCCTTAAAATCGGAAGCCAGGCTGAAGTCGCCACTCTATTTCCCCAGCAGAGAAATAAGGCGGATAATAGACTAAAACGGAAAGTGCTCACGGCGCCCTGCGTGCACATCAGCCCGTAACTGCCGACGCCGACGCCGACGCGCACACAGAGGCACACGCCCGGGTGCGTGTCTGACTTCGGCGTTCGAATGTCCTCATCGCGATGACGACGACGTGCAAGCGTGAGGGTCTGGTTCCCCACGGACAGCGTGCCTCAGAGCCGCCTGTGCCTGCGCCCTGCGGGGTCCTGACCCTCTCCCGCGGCCGTCCGTGTACCCAGGCGCTGCTTTTGCTTTCTTCACGAATTCCCCACTTCGAGAGCCCCAAGTGACTCCCTGAGCCCAGATTTTGGAGCCTAGAATTTGTCACCAGGTAAACCAGCCCCCTTGCGGGAAGCTGGCTTAGCACAAGACACCACGAGCTTGGGGACAATTTAAAGTATAGCCTCTCCACTTCTCCCCGTGATGACAGCCATCACATGGCTGTCGCAGCTTTGATACTACATTTTACTTCCGGCAGAATTAGTGAACGACTCTAGTAAATATCTTCTAGTATCACAAAGTGGTGGATGGAAGACAAAAGCTTAAAAAAATCGAATACCTTTTAAAAGTCTTTTTAAACGTTGCTTAATAACAATGTAAAACATCAGCGACCCACGAGCAGCCCTTCCTGCTGGCCGGTAGGCATTACGTCCATGACGGAAGGGAGAACAGGAATGCCGGTGACTGGTCGTTTTCATCAAAATTTTGAAAACTCACATACAAAAGCAGATCGAGAAGTGAAAACAAACGTCTAAGCGCGGTGACTTTGGAAAGGCTGAACCGGGGCTGGGAAGGACAGGCGATGAGGAGTGTGATGGGGGGGCCCGGGGCGGGGGAGGGGTCCTTTGCCAGCTCTGCACCTGTGCCTTACCTGTTCTCAGGCAGGGCCCACTCACGGCCGTCACCTGTCACACGGGATGCACAGCCACCCCCTAGAGCTGGCCCTTCCCCACGCCCCTGCAGAATGCACGCTGGCCTTGTCAGGTTTCCCTAGACCCAGAATTCCCTCCTCGTCCCCCCAAAATCACGCTTCCAGAAGGCTGAACCGAGCTGCACTCCCGCCTCACGAGTGTCTTACACCTACGACCCCGTCCTGCTCCACTCCGCTCACCTTTCAACCTGTGCAAACCACAAACGGCGCGCGAATTACACATTCGCCAGCCCTGGAGATCTCGATCAGGATTTTCCATTGCCTTGTGCAATGAGAGAGGGGGGTTCTAACGCTTTACGGTGACGCTTTTGACAAAACTGCCGCTCGCAGAGTAGAGCAGCCGAAGTCGCGGCACGTTCATCTCGCTCTAACTCACACAGCACATTTTAGTTCAAAAAGCATTTCAAACCGTTGCCTTCCAGCAATTTCCTGGGCAAACTCAAGTTCTGTGGTCTGCCCTGACTCACCTGGGGTCAGGGGACAGTTCCAGAACACAGCCCAGGGCTCCTGGCCGAGCCGCCAGCCGCCAGAGGCTTCTGACCAGAATTCCCAGAGTTTACTTCGCCACGAAAACGCTGCGGAGAAAATATGCACACCAAAATATCAATGATGAAATTGGTAAAACTAGAAAGTCAACTTAAGAGCTCAGCTTTGAAAAGGAGAAAAGCTATTTTGAGTAACTTTGAATTTTACCTCTTCCCTAATTGTCTATAACTCCCTTGGAAACATCAATCAATTATGAAATAGCACCTGAGAACAATGACTTCTTACTGGCAAAGAATCAGGGACATCCGTGTCTGTGAATCCTGCGACCTAACTGCAGATGCTGGCCATTAAGTCACATCCTGGGGCCAATAACTGCTATTTGAGCTCAAGGGACAAATATTTTTAAACTACACAAACAGTAAGTTATTTCCTGTAAGAGATGTTCAAAATATATTTTTAAGCAATAAAAGGACAGTGAAAATGTTATGTCTTGCAGTGTTCCACCTGGAAGGAAGTTAACTCCTGCACAAAATCCAAACTACTGGCGGCGACTTGACTCAGCAGCTCAGCCAGAGAAAACAATGAAAGCTCACTGCACTCTGAGTGAAGAGAATTCTTATCTGTAGCAAAAGTTAGTAACTGAAGTGGTTACTGCACTGCACCAAATATGTCTTCTGCTTCCCAGGACATTCACACCCCATTAAAAGCAAAGACATTTACTCAGAACTCTGAGCTCAACACTCAGGGTCCCACAGAGGAAGAAGTGTCTCCAGAGGGGTTGAAGCTAGGCCCCTGCTGACCAGCGGCCCCACCGCACCCCTACTTCAGCTT
Organism: Pteropus vampyrus; assembly: GCF_000151845.1. Lineage (NCBI taxonomy): Eukaryota > Metazoa > Chordata > Mammalia > Chiroptera > Pteropodidae > Pteropus > Pteropus vampyrus. The sequence continues at coordinate 136,383 of NW_011889119.1, forward strand.
CCGCAGCAGGTAGAACCCGCAGAGGAAAACGCACCCAGGTTTTTAGCCTTAGCTGTCTTCCTCCTATAGCCAGCCAAGACTTCTGCCTCTATAGGAAACTCTGAACCCCTGCGCCCCACACAAACAACTCGACTGCTCCTCGTGGGGCTACGGCCGGTCGGTTTTACCCCAGCCAGCCGCCCCCTACCCGGGGTCCCTCCTGCACATTCCTACCTGTCCTCGCAGTTTCGGCCCCATCACCCTTATCCCCAGGGGACAAGGGCACCCCGCTGAAGATGGGGGCTGCTCCCAGGGCCTGACCGAATACCTGCCCTGTCTGTGCCAGGGGGAACGGGGGCACGCGCCAAAGTTGGGGGGCTGCTCGCGCCCCCGTCACCTGCACTGCCTGTGCTCGGAGGCCGGGGACAGCTCGCTGAAGTGAGAAGCTGCCCGTGGACCCTATTACCTGCAACGTCTGTGCCTGGGGAAAGGGGGCACCCTGCTTAAGTTGGGGTGCTGCCCGGGACCCGCGCTCACCCGGCCTGGACCCTCGCTTCCCCGCCTTCGCCTCACACCGGGCCCGCACTCACCCCGCCGGTACCCCAGCCGCGTCCCTCCGAGCGCCCCTCTCCCAGCCCCGCGTCCGCCGCCCGAGGATGCGCTCGGGCCCCACCCACGGAGGGGCAGCCCCACCCCCACCCGTGATTGGCCGGCCTGGACCCTGCCAGGAGCCCATTGGCTGCAGCGCCTGCCCG
>NW_011889119.1:137532-141081 GCF_000151845.1 Pteropus vampyrus
CCGGCCCAACGCCCCGCCCGGCCGCGCACGCGAGGGCAGGGGGCGCGGGCCCGAGCGTAGATCCGTTCCCCGCGGACCCTCGGGCTGCTCCGATGGGGGCAGGGGGCGCGGGAACCACCACCCCCAGAGCGTCCGCCCCTTCCGTCCGCGAAGCGGCCGGGCCAGCGGGGCCTTCCTGGCTGGTCAGAAGGTCAGCTGCGCTCAGGCGCGCCAAGTCCTGGGCGTTTGGAATTGCACTGATTTCACACGGTTCCGAGACAACTTTCGAAGCTTGCTGCTGACCGGAAGCGATCGTGGGCCCGGTGCCTGTCCAGCGAACATCAGCCCTAGAATCCCGCAGCTCGCAGCGTGGAAGAGCCGAAGGTGCTGTAAGAGGCAGAGCTTCACCTGGTTCCACCCTTGGGTGCACAGTGCTGCTCAGCCTAAAAGCATCTGGACGCCGAGCCCGTGGGGTTGAAGTGCGTGCACATGCTTGGTCCTGCCCAGAAACGGGTGTGCAGGATCCGGGGACCCAGTCGCCCTTCTGTGCCCTGGAGCGTTTACTTTGTAATTTAAAAAGGAAACAAGAAATTGTTATAGTTACTACTAAAGGGACAAATGTGAGACAAAAGCGTCTTTAACAAGAATACAAAGAAGCCAAAGCACATCTAAGGAATGTCACCCGGTCCCTGGTCAACCGTTAACAGATGTGTCAGCAGCTACTGGACTCCTGTCCCTTATGCCCACATCACTGAATCCAGAAGCGATTCAAAGTCAGAATTTTAGGGAGCTCTAATCCAGGGGACCCCAACCCCTGGGGCTGAGGACGGTGCCTGTCGGTGCCTGGTAGAGCAGGCCGCACAGCAGGAGGTGGGCTAGCCAGCCAAGGGTCATCCTTATCTGCGGCCGCTCCCCGGCTCCTGAATCTCCGCCTCAGCTCCACCTCAGGTCATCAGGCGTTGGATTCTGTTAGGAGCACCGGTCCCTGGTGCCACAAAGGTTGGGGACCCCTACTCTAGTTCCCTTCGCTTGGCTCACAGAACACAAAATAGCTAAATGTCACAAAACCAGCTTAAACATTAAGCTCCCTTAAAGCTCCTGTACTCTGTGGAAGTTCTTTCCTGCAAATTCTGACATAAATCACAGCTAACCTGTAAAGGCTACAAAGGTTAGGAAACCGCAGGGAAGGGAACATTCTAGCAGGTTCATCGCCGGCATTTGCTCATTTTATGGAAATGGACCGAGCGACTTATAAGTACCATTTCGAACCTGTCTCACAGCACACAGCTGCAAAGAGACCAGAGCATGAATCAGTCAGAAAAGCTATTTCTCCTCAGTGGCTTTAATATCAAAAATTACTTTAGTCTCTATTCCCAGGGTTGAGTGCCTTACTCTAAGGTCTTCGACCCAGTCAGTTATCTTCACGGTCATGGCCGCACAAGAAAATCCCGACACGCGTGTTTTCTGGTCCAAAAGAACAGAAGCCTGGAGGAAGCACATGTCATACCACGTGGAGTTAAACAAGGGGTCTGGAGTCAATTTGGGGATCCCACTCTGGTTTCTGACACTTAGAAAACCCTGTGTGACTTACACAAGTCTCTGAGTTTCCATCTAACCATCTAGAAAAATGTGACTAATAGAGCACAGGTAAGTTTAAAAGGGAGAACTATACAAAACCCCGCTGTGGAGTCTGGCCAGAGCCACCAGAATCATTTGGGTCCACCTTTTTTTTTCTTTTCAAAAGAAAGAAAACATATTGAATCACTTTTTCTAATAGATGGCTCACAAGATTGTTTTCAAAAACTGAAGATTGAGAAGCTGCTATGGCATCATCATTTTTTACCAAGAAATCATTGTTTTTGGCCCCGTGGGGACGATGCAGTGGCACCATGATGAGCAGAAGTATGGAGTGCAGCATCCGCCTTCCCACAACGGCCGGACCGAGCCCTGGGCTCAGGGCCACCGGAAAGGACCGCCGGGTGGAACCACAGGGTGAGGCCACCGGCTGGGACTGGGGCACAAGGACCCACGGCCTCCGAGGTCACCCCGTGTCCTCACAGAGGTGGCACCGTCTTCCGTGCTCCCTGGCATGGCAAACATCAAGGGCTTCCATTCTGGCTCCCTCTGACCCATGAGGTAGTTAGAAAAGTCAGGCGTAATTCAAACATTTAGAGACTCTGATTTTCTCTGTATCACAACTACGGCTTAATTCTAGACAATGTGGTGAGCCTGATTCAAGCCCTCGAGAGTCTGGCCTGGAGAGCGGTCCTGCCCGGGGGAGCCCACTCCCCAGAGAGCTGGCCTCGGCCTCTCCACCCCCATAAGCCAACTCCTCATGACGAGTCTCGCATGTGTGCTTCCTAGTGGCTGCCCTGCTTTGTGCCCCTGGCCCAGAGCCCAACCCACAGATTCCGTCAGTGGAACTGAGGTAACAGCCTTAGGAGAGAGGGCCCGGCTCCCGGCTGTGGGAACTCAGTGCGCGGTGCGCCCAGGTGGGCGGGCAGACGGGCTTTGGGACTGGACCTCCGGGCTCAGGACTCTGGGCGACCCTGGACGCTGCGGCCCCTTCACCAAGCCTCGAGTTCGCACCTGTAAACAGGGTTCACGGCAGTGCCAGCCCAGGTGCCCTGGGGCGTGAGGCGGCAATGTGGCTGTGGCACACGCCTGCCTGGCACGCTGCCCAGAGCAAGTACAAGTGTTTGCTGACACTCACGCCAGTGGTCAAGTGACTGTCAACACGGGACTTCACCCAGGGCCACTCGATCAGTCCCGAGTGAAGCCCAGGGAGGCCGACATCGCTGGGGCAGGGCTGGCTTCAGACGGGCAGAGGACACGTGTGCTGCTGAGCAGGGCAGGACGCTCCAGGTGCCCCTGGCCGCAGTCACAGGACGCCGGGCCACTGCCCCATCTGCGGGCTCCAGCCGCGGGGCTGGAGGTGTCATCTGGGCCTCCCCGGCCCCAAACACAGGGCTGGACGGAGGGAGCACGAGGGGTGCCGTGAAACAGGCCAGGCCCCGTCGAGGCCTGTCCTTCCCGCACGTCTGGCCCCAGCTCGGCCTCTCCGGCAGGTCCCCTGAGCCTGCAGACTTGGCCCCCGGGTCTGCGTGCCCGCCCCGCGCACCGCACCTGGGGACAAAGCACTCGCCAGGAGACAGTGCAGCCACCCGGGCACGTGCTGGGCGAGAGGAGGCCGCAGGCCCACTCGGAACGGTCACACCAGGCGCGGCCTGAACCCACAGGCGCCGGGGGCCCGGCCCTCACAGAGGCGCCCCCCGCAAACCACTCGGCTGCTGGCGTGCTGCACGGTCCTTTCCACTTGGAGGGGCTGTCACGACCGACAGGAGCAGCTCCTGAGCGGCTGGGCCTCGCGGTGCGGGCCGACGGCCGGACTCACGCGCTGGACTTGGGTTCTGCGCGGTTGATCGTAGGCAGGGACTCCTTGACAAAGCCGTTAAAATTACAGACCTGAAGAGCCCGGGCGGCTGGCCGTGGTGCCGCCCCTGTCCCCGTGCCTGAGTCTGTCAGAGCCACCGTCTCCCACACCTCGTCAGGCAGATTCTCGATTTTCAC
>NW_011889119.1:141186-153070 GCF_000151845.1 Pteropus vampyrus
TGACGAGTCTCGCATGTGTGCTTCCTAGTGGCTGCCCTGCTTTGTGCCCCTGGCCCAGAGCCCAACCCACAGATTCCGTCAGTGGAACTGAGGTAACAGCCTTAGGAGAGAGGGCCCGGCTCCCGGCTGTGGGAACTCAGTGCGCGGTGCGCCCAGGTGGGCGGGCAGACGGGCTTTGGGACTGGACCTCCGGGCTCAGGACTCTGGGCGACCCTGGACGCTGCGGCCCCTCCACCAAGCCTCGAGTTCGCACCTGTAAACAGGGTTCACGGCAGTGCCAGCCCAGGTGCCCTGGGGCGTGAGGCGGCAATGTGGCTGTGGCACACGCCTGCCTGGCACGCTGCCCAGAGCAAGTACAAGTGTTTGCTGACACTCACGCCAGTGGTCAAGTGACTGTCAACACGGGACTTCACCCAGGGCCACTCGATCAGTCCCGAGTGAAGCCCAGGGAGGCCGACGTCGCTGGGGCAGGGCCGGCTTCAGACGGGCAGAGGACACGTGTGCTGCTGAGCAGGGCAGGACGCTCCGGGTGCCCCTGGCCGCAGTCACAGGACGCCGGGCCACTGCCCCATCTGCGGGCTCCAGCCGCGGGGCTGGAGGCGTCATCTGGGCCTCCCCGGCCCCAAACACAGGGCTGGACGGAGGGAGCCCGAGGGGGGCCGTGAAACAGGCCAGGCCCCGTCGAGGCCTGTCCTTCCCGCACGTCTGGCCCCAGCTCGGCCTCTCTGGCAGGTCCCCTGAGCCTGCGGACTTGGCCCCCGGGTCTGCGTGCCCGCCCCGCACACCGCACCTGGGGACAAAGCACTCGCCAGGAGACAGTGCAGCCACCTGGGCACGTGCTGGGCGAGAGGAGGCTGCAGGCCCACTCGGAACGGTCACACCAGGCGCGGCCTGTCCCCACAGGCGCCGGGGGCCCGGCCCTCACGGAGGCGCCCCCCGCAAACCACTCGGCTGCTGGCGTGCTGTACGGTCCTTTCCACTTGGAGGGGCTGTCGCGACCGACAGGAGCAGCTCCTGAGCGGCTGGGCCTCGCGGAGGGGCTGGCGCTGGCCTCGCGGTGCGGGCCGACGGCCGGACTCACGCGCTGGACTTGGGTTCCGCACGATTGATCGTAGGCAGGGAGGGACTCCTCGACAAAGCCGTTAAATTACAGACCTGAAGAGCACGGGCGGCTGGCCGTGGTGCCGCCCCTGTCCCCGTGCCTGAGTCTGTCAGAGCCACCGTCTCCCACACCTCGTCAGGCAGATTCTCGATTTTCACGCTTGCCTCGTGGGGACTCTGGTTGACGTGCTCACATGTGAGGCAGAATTGGGGTTTAGGATCCAATAGCTATAAACAGCTTCCCACGTGCGTGACTGTCTGTGGGAAGCCGGGAGGTGGGGACAAGCACGTGAGATCCAGGGCTGCCATGAACCCATGAACTACAGGACGTCGATGCTGCCGTCCGCCTGCTCCATGCCCCGTGCTGAGGGCAGCGCTCAGCTGGGAGACTTGAGGCTCCCGCCCCCCGTCTCCCGCCCGTGCCCAGGGCAGCTGCCTGGCGGCGTGCGGCTCTGCCGGCCTTCGCGAACACGGACACTGTGCCCCTGCCTCGAGGGCGCCATGGCCGAAACGCCGGGCAGAGAAAGCGTGTGGCGTCCAGGACGGGGCGTGCACAGACGGGAGCGGCCAGGAGGTGGGTCCGACGCGGCCGCCCCCACCAGGCAACCACACCCGCCTTCCCTGGAGGCGCAGGTGGTCCCAGGGGGCTCGTCCATGACGAGGGCTCCCGGGGGGTCCCTAGCACTCGCACGTCCCACAGCAGGTCACTGTGGGGGCTGCACCTTCACCCCAGAAGACCGAGGGCACGTTCCGAGCCCTCTCGACATGACCGACAGGGAGTGTCAGGCTGCTGAGCTGGCAGTGCTGGTGGCTGGGAGGGGGAGCCCCACACAGTCCTGAGTACGAGGCCACTTTCTCAGATCCCGGGGGGGGACAGGCTGCTCCCTCCACCCACCCAGACCAAAGAGGCACTGGGAGAGGGAGGAAGGGCAGATGAGACGGAGGAGGAGAGGGGAGGGCCTGGGACCAGGCCCCAGGGCCAGAGCACTGTTGCGGTTGAGATGGCCCTGCCACCCGGTGCGGGAGGGGCATTGTCCCCGGGGACACAGGGACCCTTTTGTTCCCAGCACTGGCAACAATGAGGAGCTGTGTCCTCGCTGTGCTCCTTGTGGTGGGCAGAGGGGAGAAGGCGGAGCTGTCCAGGGCAGGCAGCTCCCAGCCAGGAGCCCGGCACCCTGAGGGCAGGCGGGGTGAGGGGCCTGTGGGTGCCTCTGGGGCACAGCAGGCTGGGGCCAGAGGAGGGGGGGCCACCAAGGGCAAAGTCTCTGTTCATACAGGGTGGGCCCCTGGGCCAGCTCCCTCCCCTCCCCACCCCTTGGCCTTCTGCCCCCCCATCTCCCCCACCTGCACAGAGTCTCTGGCACGACCTTTGGGGAGCCGGAGCTGAGAAGGAATGTCAAAGGGCAGAGGGCGTGGAGGAGGCGTGTGGGTGATCTAGAAAGCTCTTTCCTGCTCCCGCCCAGAACAAGCTCCAATTCTCGGGGCCTTCGGTGAGCGTGGGCATCTTGGTGCCTGCGCCGGCCGCAGGAACTGCTGTGGTGTGAGGCCCGCTGGGTGGGGACCCATTCGGGGCTCTCTGCTGGCGAGGCGCAGGCGTCCGGGGCCCCCATTCCCACGTGGCAGAGGCTCGGCAGGGGGCCCCGGCCACGCTGCTACCTGAGGACCCTCGGGAAGAGCCCAGGGAGGCCAGCGAAGGGGGCGGGCGCGGGGACCAGCAGAGGGCGCGCGGCTGGCGGCCCCGTTCCTGGGCGTCTCTGCTTCATCTTCACGCCCTCGGCACTGGCCCCAAACTTGACCAAGCCCACCAGGCTGACCGCCGGCTTCACTGTCCTCTCAGCATGACGCTGACGCCCATCTGCCCCAGAAACGGAGGCCAAGGGGGCCCCATGTCCACCCGGCCACACCCACAGTGACATGCAGCCTCAGCCAGTGTCCCCGCTCCTGCCCAAGGCCCTCTCGACAGCCGTGCTGGACTGGACTTCCCGGTCCGTCCTTATCTCAGCAAACGCCCGGGCCTCAGCACGGTGACCCCAGTTCAAGGTGGGCAGCGGGTCTGAACAGATGTTTGTCAAAGGCACACAGACGGCCAACGGACAGCTCAGCATCACTCATCAGCAGGGAAACGCAAATCGAAACCACAATGAGATGTCACCGTGCACCCGTCAGGCTGGCATCAGAAGAAACGCATCACCAAACAGGCGCTGGGAGGAGGAGGAGCAAAGGCGGCCGCGTGCGCTGCTGGCGGGGGCGTCCGCCGGGGCGGCCTGCACGGCCACGCCGAGGTCGCTCGGAAATTCAAGACGCAAGTACCTTCCGCCCAGCTCCGCTCCCGGATCCTTATCTGAAGGAAACAAAACAGAATTTCAAAGAGACCGCTGCGCCCCAGCCCCCCGCGGCACATCCGCAAAGCCAGGACGCAGAAACTCCCGAGTGCCCCCCAAAGGGTAGATGCATGAAGAAGTCGGGGTTCAGCTGTACCACGGAATAGCGTTCAGTCATGGACAGGAATGGACCTCGAGGGAGCTGGGCTGAGCGAAGCCAGTCAGAGAGAGACAGACGAGCGACACACAACGTCCTCACCCTGCAATCTGAAGGGTGCTGAGCCCCCGGGGGGGCTGCCGGGGCGAGGGCGGGGCGGGGGAGGGGAACGGGAGACGAGGTCAAAGGTGCCCATGTCCTGTCCTGAGGTAAGTCAGTCCTGGGCATGACCCGAGCACAGTGCCTGAAGTTCACGTTGCTTTGCCACACACTTGAAAGTCGTTAAGGGAATAGGTTTTAAAAGTCCCCATCACAAGAATAAAATCCATATTTACACGTGGTGATGGACGGTAACTAGACTTGTGGTCATTTCACAATGTACACGAACATTGAATTGTCGTGTCGTGCCCCTGAAGCTAACAGGATGTCATACTCCAGTTACACCTCAGTAAAGCCGTGAACCCCAAAAAGGTCACGTGCAAACACAGAGCTGCCTCTCGTGAGGCGGGGCGGGGGGCGGGCGCAGAGCAGGGCTGGCGCTGGCGCTGGCGGATGGCCGCTGTGCGCGGGACGCTGAGAGGCTGTGTCCCCACGTGCCACGGGGCAGCAGGCCACGCCCCCGGTCTAGTCCCCACACCCCACGTCTCCCCCGCGACGTCCCAGTCGCTGACGAAGTGACCCGGTCGGGCTTTCTCCCGGGCAGGCGTGCCACCATCTTCCTGTGAGTGGACCGGTCCACACAGCAGGAGCATGGGACTCGCCGAGCAAGCCCCCACAGGCCACCCGCACGCCCGGCCGTGGCCCTCCAGGCCCCCCCAGCCCCGCGTAGCCCCGCGGCTGGCCTTGTCCGCAGCGACCGCAGCCCAGCTATCCCCACGTATGCTGCTGTTCAGCCTGGTTCCCCCAGCGCTCCCACAGGGGGGTTGGGCCCAGATGCCCAGGTGGGCACTTTCTGAAGCCCAGGGAGGGGAGGCTGGAACACACGCCCAGCCCCTCCCGGGAAGGGAAGTCCAGTGGCCTGGGCCCCAGCCCTGCCTTCTGCCCGCCTGCTCCCTCCCACCCAGGGCCAGCCTCAGTGTCCCACGCCGCTGCAGTGACTTCCGATCTGCTGGAAACACGACTTACTCTCGTGGAATCTTCTCCCTGCGGATAAAATGCCCACTTGAAACGGCACTCGTGGGAGCGGCCCCAGACCAGCGCTTCTCCGAAGCTCCTGTGCCCGAGCCACCCAGGTGTCCCCGGCGCCCTGCAGCGAGAGCCACGGGAAGGCCGGCATGCGGGCGGCCGGTGCAGAGCCAGAGGCCAAATGCCCGGTTATGCGTAAGACGCGAAGCCAAACGTTTTCCACATCTGCGATTTTAAACTTGCGTTTGAGACACGTAATGTTCACTGATTTCCAGGAACCCTGGTCGCCAGGTTGCTTAGGGAGGGAAAGAAAATGGGCTTCACGGGGGGAACATCGATGGCCGCCCCTCCTTCCGCTCCCATTGGCCAGATGGCCCAGAACACGGCACAGAATAAAAAATAACTTTCCACTGGGCAACGTAGGGGACTGAAAAAAATTCCAGGGATCACACGGTACTGTTCTCACCTTTTCTTAGTATTTTAAAAATTGCCATTTCATTGCGAAATAAATTACACATCCAGAAAAATCCATAGACCATAGATGGCTGTGTGACCAGGTCGCTGAGAACGCTCAGGCCCCGCCACCGACTCCCGGGGGACACGAGCCGTTCCAGGAGCAGGGCGCACCCCAGACCCCGGGACCGGTCTGCCCGTCTCTGCCGTGCCCGTAGCTCGTCCAGCCCCTCTCTCGACCTCACACACAGGTGCCCTCACGCGCCCGTCCGTCAAAAGGCTGGGGTCACGTGCGTCATCGGACGTTGCGGTTGGGACTGAAGTTTGTCAATGCAGTAAAACGAGCAGCGACACTGGCAAGAGCTCCGGGAGCCGCGGCTGGACACGCAGCTGACAGCGGCCTCCGCTTCCTCCGGACGACCGGCTCAGACGACCGGCTTGTTGACACTGGGGAGGACAAACTCTCTGACAAGAGGAGGCCACAGCCCGGTCTGGGGCTAGTGCACAGGCGGACGCGGAGAGCGGGCCCGGGAGGCCCAGGGGGCCGGGGAGGTGGGGACCAGAGGCCCCAGTCTCCGGGAAAGGGATGGGCTCATGTGACTTTTTAAGGCCACTTCGTTCCTGAGGTTCCAACTCCCTGAAGTGCTGCTGTCCCCGTGAAGGGTCAGCCAGGAGGAAGCACTGCTTTCTATGGGGAGTCACAGGCTGCGTCTGGGGACAGGAAGTGGGTGTGACACTCCCTCTGCCCTCCAAGGTGGCTCTCTAGTAAGGAGAGCAGGTTTCAGCCAGGGACCCTCTCCCGGCTGGCTTTAGTACTCTGCTCAATCTCGTTTCAAAAGCCTCCTTTCAAGAATGACGCAGTAACCTGTCATGTGACGTGACACGGTGCGGTGCCCAAAGGCTTCAGTGCCGACAGCCACAGAGGGGTCGGCCTCGCTCGTGGACACACAGCCTGCCGGTCACCCCCCAGGCAGGACACGAACGGCCGCCGCGTCCCACCTCCGGTTTCCGAATGCAGAGGCATCAGGCCGCCCTCACGCCTTCCTTCCTGTCCACGGCATGTCCTGTGTGCGGGGGAGGGGAGGACGGAGCCCCGGGCCACCGGAACTTGGCCTGGCTGGAACCGGCCACCGCCAATTCCTGGGGAGACACGAGGTGAGTCCAGCGAGCAGCCCAGAAGCCCCACTTCGCACAGGGGCAGTGGGACCTGCCGTGAGGAGGTGACTGCACAAAGCTGCCCCACAGGCGTGTGGCAGCGACAGGATGAGCCACCACAGACCCCGACGACCGTCACCAGGGCAGGCTGTGGTGCTCTGGCCCACAGCGGGCCTTCTGCAGGTGGAGGGAGCTCAGTGCCGGGGCCCCGACCTGCTGGGTGGCCTCGCCCGAGGTCACACCTGCCTGAGGGCTTCTTGGCTGCGTCCGTCAACAGACCCTCACTGAGCACCCAGCTGAGCCTATGTGCCGTCACCATCCCGTGTACCGTCACCAACCAGCCCGTGTGCTGTCACCAGCCCGTGTGCCGTCACCAGCCCGTCTTCCTGCTGTGGCTGGGAGGAGAGGGCTGGGCATTTCCAGCAGCTCAGCACCGTCAGGACCAGCCGCTGCTCACGACGAAGACCCTGGCCCAGTGGCTGAGCCCATTGCGTGGCGGCCACCTGGCGGTGTTCGTGACATGGAGAACCGGGTGTGGTTCCCGTGCCCGGCTTCCACGTTGCGTGTCCAGGGCGAGGGTCTCATTGTTAGACACAGGTCCTTCCCTGAACGCACAGTCTAAAAGGCAGCAGCTGATTCGATGCTGAGGTGCGTGCGCCCATGTGGGTTTCCCCAGCTCAGGAGAGACAGGTGACTCTCCCGCTGTGACGACCTGAGGCCTGCAGCCTGGCTGCAGGGCGCGGCTAGACGGCCTCACGGATATGTGGCTCACCGCCTGGCGGGGAGAACCCTCACTCCACACTTCATCCGGAGCCTGACGCTACAGACTCGGGCTTCCTGGGGGCTGGTCTCCGGGGACTGTCTCCGTGATGGGCAGGCCTGGGACAGCAGTCTCGCGGCCCGTCCAGGCGCCCAGAGCGGAAACTACCGACAGTCACAGGAAGACACACGGCAGCGGCAGGGCCCTGGGATCCCCCCAGTGCCGGATGGGGAGGAGCCCCCTTGGGGCTCAGGGGGGTGGGCCAGGCGTGCTGGGCAAGCCCCGCCTGCGGCAGGGGATCAGGCTGGGTGAGCCGCCTGGGTGAGGAGAGGCCAGTCTCCTGGGGCCTGGAGGGACTGTGAAGGCCACCTGGGGGGCAGGCACGGGGCACGAGCTGGTTCAGGACAATGGGCAGGGCCGGGACTACGTTATGTGACAACATCACACTCGGGTCAGCTAACAAAGCTGGCATCTTCCAAAGGGAGCTGGAGCTCGTGCAGGAAGGTCTCTGGGCCTGGGCCCGTCCACAGCCCCACGGGAGGCGTCAGAGTTTGGGATCCAGGGACTGGGACTGGGAGTCCGGACACGCGGCCGGCTTGCGGTCAAGGGCAAGAGACAGGCGGGGTGAGTGCTGGAGCGGAAGCGGGCTGGAGCGGAGCCGGGCGGCATCTCTCCTGCCCTGTTCTAGCCGGGCTCCCCCAAGCTCTGGCCTCAGGCCGTCACGTCACTGTCCTGCTGGGCCCTTCTGCTGGACCCCCGCCCCCCACCCTCTTCCCTTCGGCCCCCAGCGGAGGTCTGACCCCTACCTGCCCTCGTGTGGAGCCTTCAGGTGCGGTGAGCCGGAATCCCGCTAGGGTCTACGTGTCTGTCACCCCCAAGTTCACATCTTGTACCATACCCTCAAGATGATGGCCAGCCCAGCTCTGCACCCCTCATTCTATGAGAGCTGCTGAAGCACAGTGCAGGAGTACGTGCTCGCGCATGCCCAGTGTGTCTAACTGGTGCCCCCCGACCCGCCTCCATCTTTGAGCTGGACGCTAGACTGAACCCACACCACGTGGCCCAGAGTGGGGCAGGAACCCGGGACGGCACAGCCAACACACCTGTGCACACCTGTGCACGCACACAGACAGGGCAGGTTCTGCATTGACTTCTACCTGCGTGAGGTCCACACGGAGTGACAGGCAGGTTTTCACTTGGTACGACACCTGGGTACTCTGAATGGGGACCTCGATGTTCCTGAAAAACCTGCAGAGACACAGACGCCGACCCCTCTGGTGCCAAGAAAAGGCTTAGCGACCCGACGGCCGCCTCCCCAGCCTCCCGCCAGCGTCCGCGGGCAGAGGCCCTTCCAGCCAGGCCACGTTCAGGGACCTCAGTTCTCCTCCCAGAACGTCACTGTGGCCACCAGCTTTGCTGGGTGCCCTTGACTGAGGGGTGCAGCTCCCTGTCTGCCCCTTCTTGGGAAGCACCCCCAGCGCAACACACATTCCTCCAGCCCCTGCAGAGGTGCCACCGAGCAGCTGGAGCTGGGCGGGAGGCAGAGGGACGCAGGCCGCTCCTGGGGTTCTGGGCCACATCTGGCTGACTTGGCCAGACGGGGACCAGCCGGAGCGTTTCCACGCTCATGCTGGACGCTCGTGTATGAGCCTCCCTGAACCCCGAAAGCGAGCCCAAGCCCACACGTGGCTACTTACAGCTGTGTCACCAACCGGCAAGTCACTGCTGTGAATCGGAGTTGTCGGCGAGGACCCCCAGGCTCCCGCCCTCCGCAGACAATGCCCCAGCCTGCAGCAGAGAGTCCGTGACCACAGCCGGCCGCTCAGACCGGAGGCCAGACCGGAGGCCAGACCCTCCATCGGCAAAGAGGCAGGACCACGAGCCTCGCTTCACTGTGCTCTGGCAGCGAGCCTGCAGCGTCCGCCCAAGGTCAGCTGTGCCCTGAGGTCATGGGAGCAGAGAGGCACCCAGGCCCCACTGCCCCCGGCCTGCAGGGCGCAGGGCTGGAGGACATGCTTCGCTCCACTGGGAGCACTCTGTCCCTTCCCTAGACTCTCCCTACCTTCCCACCAGCTCACCTGCTTTGAAACACACGCACAAGCCCCACAGAGCAGAGGGCATGCTCCAGGACACAGGAAGCACGGCGCCAAGCGACAGCACCCGGCGCCTGGCCTCCAGCCCAGTCAAGCTGCACAGCCCACGTCCCAGCTAGGGACCCCGGGCCAGGAGGTGACGCTGACCCCCATACCAGGGGGCGGCCCCAAGGACCCTGTCTAGACCAGGAGGCAACTAGGGCTGGTGTTGCCACCAAATGTCCCCATTCTTCAAGAAGCTCCGGCATTTCTGACTTTCACGTGAGGCCTCCCATCTGGCATTGACTCACGGCAGACAGTGCGTGAGACATCATGCCCGTGCTGGCAGCATGGTGCACAGCAGGCCGCCGCGGGGACCGGCCACTCTGCTCGCATGGCTGCGGCTCTGGAGCGCCATGTCCACATGCTGGTGTCCCTCCTGCCATCCAAGCCCACGGCGGGGGTGGTGACCGGGGCCAGGTGAGGAGCTAGCGAGAGGAGGCCCCCTGGGAGCAGCGCCGTCCCCAGCAGGACAGGCGCGTGGGTGCCGGGCCATGAGGCCTCATGCAGCCTTGCGTTCGTGGTCCTCCCGGGCAGAGTGTGTGGGCGCGGGCCAGCCGACGTGTCCCAGGGCACGCAGACTCTGCAAACGTCTTCACTGAGACCTGGGATGGGCAGGAGCCCGGGGACGGTCCAGGTCCTAGCGAAGGCCGGATGAGAATTAATCTAGAAGTTTCACACGTTAGAGTGACCTGCGAACACGTGCAGATCCACTGTGCTTTGTGTCTGCGAGACAGACGGTGGAGACAGGAACTGACACCGTTCGGGCTCGGTCAACATCAGTGACTTTATTACACATCTGTCTGGCAGGACACAGCTGCTCCCCCCGCTGCCACAGCCCAGGGGACGTGCAGGCCACGGGGAGACGGCGTCTCAGTCATCCGGCAGAACGTGGTCTGCTTGGCATCGTTAAAGCTTAAATCACTTCTAACAATGAGATAAATAGGGATTGCACATCTTGAGCTAAACACTATAAAGTCAGAGCACCCGTAAGGAGACCACGGTTGAGAGCTCCGTGCCACGTGACAGTTGTGAGTCCTACATGATTTTCACCACCAATGAACACGTTTTTTGCAAACAGTTCAAAGGTGCTCTCCCTAAAAATAAACTTTTGATTTTAATTGCATACTCGTAGCAAGAATAAAATGGACATGTGTCAGTAACACTGCTGGGTTAGTGTACAGACTACACCTGGGCACGACAGTGAAAATGATGTTCCCTGGGGCTCAGCGTCAGGCAGCTGGGGACAGGGGTCAACGCCCGCCCCGAGGGCCGCTTCCTGACAGTCCAGGGACGTCGGGGCTTGGCAGCCACGCGCCCAAGGGGCCGCCAGCAAGTAGAGAAATCGGTCACTATGTCGTCTTAAAGTCTACAGAGCAAACCAAGCGAGAATCGGGGTCTAAGTTGAGCACCTGCTGGCACTTAGTCAATTTGAAATGGCTCTAAAATCTAGACAATTCTGATTACTACATATTGACCTCATTTTGTCATTTGAGTTAATACAACAGGAATAGGAAATTCTTGTTTTAATTCAGCTTCTTTGATTAAAAAGAAAATCTCACAAGATTTAACCTCAACTACCATCCCACATTCACATGGGGTCAGGACATTCCAAGGGTCTGTCCCCACATGATGTCTTCATGCCGCTGTGCCACTAGATGGCACTGCTGCGCGGTTGGTCATGAATTTCATACCTTGAGAAATTTTAATAATGTAACAGAACATTGTTGGAAACAGGGCAATTGTTTCCAACTAAAAAGAATACAAGTTTCGAGTAAGACACAAAATGTTGACCGTGTGACTAGAACGCGGCCTGAGCACGCCCCCCACACAGCCTCTGCCACACGAAGGCCCTTCTCGTGCCGGCCTCAGGGGCGTGCAGGCCCAGCTCCAGACCGCCGCAGTGAAGCCGGCCCCGGAAAAGCGAGTCGGACTCTCTGCTAGCGGAGACTCGTGCCTTCCTCTGTGGGGCGCACTGAGGCCGAGGGCAAGAGAGAGGCACGCCTGCACCCCCGCGAAGCCGCCTCCCAGCAGCCTGTGAGGCCGGCGCCCCACAGAGCCCATCTCCCGATGACGGGCACGGATGGCCTGGGGGGCTCGCGGAAATGAGCCACGAGAGACCACGGAAGGAGGAAGGCAAAAATCTGCTCCTCGAGGCACATCGAGGCCTCTGAGATACTTCAGGGCCACTTAGAGATGAACGGCGTGACTCAGGTCAGTGTTGCTCGGGGACGGTGCCGGGCACAGCGCCCACTGCCCCTCGCCGCGAGGCCGTCGCCAGCAGGCCCGGGTCCCACATGCACCTGGTCCACAGCAGCTACTGCCCCTTCTTCTGGAGCGCCTGGCCGCTGGTCCCATCGGACCGGCCACCTTTGGGTTCTGGTGGGGCGAAGTTCCAGTCCACCGGACTGAGGAGCTGCTGAGTCTTCTTGTGGGTCCAATAGGGGTTGATGAGCAGGGTCAGGAGGCCCAGGCCGCACACAAAGAGCGCCAGGTGGGGTGGGTGCAGGCTGGCCGCCAGGCCAGCCCAGTGCCGCAGGCACACCCACCACATGTGGTAGGTCAGGACCATGCGGCAGTGGAACATGTGGACCATCAGCCACTGATTCGCCTTCCAGAGCAGGGAGTCGGACCAGCCAGCCTGTGGGGACAAAAGAGATGCACTGTCAACACGGCCACC
>NW_011889119.1:153120-163990 GCF_000151845.1 Pteropus vampyrus
GTGGGGTGGGTGCAGGCTGGCCGCCAGGCCAGCCCAGTGCCGCAGGCACACCCACCACATGTGGTAGGTCAGGACCATGCGGCAGTGGAACATGTGGACCATCAGCCACTGATTCGCCTTCCAGAGCAGGGAGTCGGACCAGCCAGCCTGTGGGGACAAAAGAGATGCACTGTCAACACGGCCACCTGAGTGCCCTCGCCCCGCCCAGCGATGCCCTGCCAAGGTCCCCCTCACGCCGCTGCTGGAGGAGCCCCCACCCCGACATCGGATCTGCTCGAGCTTCAGGGCGAGACTCAGCCTTTCTCCTCTCTGCCTGGAACTCGCACGGGGTCAGTAAACAGGCGGTGCTGGCGAGAACACGCAGAGCACGTGCTGGTCTCGGTGCCGAGCTCCCAGACCGCGACGGCAGAGAGTGGCTCAGAACAGAGCAGCTGAGGACGAGATACGCTCCCTGGTTTGTGCGGTTTTTGATACCTTCATCCCAGTGGTCCTTGGACACGAGCCGAAATGAATTTGACTTAAAATTATTCTAAATGTACTTTAAAACTAGTTTCCAACTTGAAGATGGTACATACCAGACTGTGGGCACAAAGTGGTGACCTCATGGCAGGGACCTCGTCAGCCCCAGGCCAGCGGGCCCTAGGCCAGTCCGGCCCCAGGCCAGTCCAGCCCCAGGACAGTCCAGTCCCAGGACAGCTGCCCCCAGGACAGTCCGGCCCCAGGCCAGCGGGCCACTCTGGACCAGGGAGCGTGCGGACTCTGCTCTTCGGTCTCCTCTCTGCCAAACTCAAGCTGCAAAACCTTCCTCAGCAGTTCCACAGCACGGCGTCCCCTCCCAGGATGGGACACCGCATTGCACTTGCAGAAAGTCGTCCTTGGAGAGAGAGGCACAGGCACGAAGGGACCATCCTGAGGTCCGGCGAGGGGCTGAGCTTTACTCAAGCTGCACTGCCCGGCCGCGAAGGGGACACAGCAAAGCGCCCCGAGAGTGACTGCGATTAACTTTATGTTGGCACAGAACACGCACGCACGGCTCTGAGCAAGGGAAACAAGAACCAGTGACGTAGAGACCGCCTTAAAAATGCGTAAGCAAAACGGGAACACGAAGCACGTGGCGGGCCCACACGCGCTTCTAGCACCGGTGACAGCAAGTGACCTGCGGCAGCCCACGGAAGCGCCCTGCCTCCTCTGTGCAGCTCAGACGTTAACAAGTCCAGGTGTGCCAGCCCTTCCAGGTCTGGACGAGACACGCGCACGAAGACAGGTGGGGACGAGAGACGGTGTGGCTGACGGCGCAGGGGGCGGACGCTCGGTGTCGGTGACGCCGTGGCCTGCGCCCGGCCTGTGTGGGCGGGACTGGCTCCGGCTTGCGCTGGGCACCGGCCCCTGAGGAGTGCGGCTGGCTGTCACAGACGCAGCCAGCCTTCGGCCTGCCCCAGGTGCAGAGGACGCGTCAGGCCGGGGCATGCGCCTCGCCTCCAGGCACATGGGCTGCGTTCTGCTAAGGCCAGCGTCAGCCGGGACGCACTGATGCCGCTGGCACCACAGCTTAGCCTCGCCCGCCCGGGGCTCCCAACAACACCCAGGCACGCCGGCAGCGCACGTGCGCGGGGAACACACGCACCTCCCCTCGCGACCGCCTGGCTGACGGGGGCTGCCACTGCCCAGTGTCACCTGAGAGCGTCGTACGCGTGGCACTGGCCCAAAATGATCAAAATTCAAAGTCCAGTTTGTACGGAACGATGTGGCATCACGCGGCTGTCCACGCAGGCCGCGAGCCGTCTGCGCTGCAGAGTGACTGCTGTGAGTCTCAGTGACGTCCGCCGCCGTGCAGTTACGTCACTTTGCAATCAAAACTCACAAGTTACAGAACTTAAGTCACATGTTAAGTCACTGATTTCATAACTGGAAGTCTGCACCTTGTGACTTCCTTCGTCCTCACTGTCCCCCAACCCCGGCAACGACCACGCTGTTCTCCTTATCTAAAGGTTCGTCTTTTTTCAGAATCCGCGTATAAGCGACCTCATTCAGTAGTTGTCATTCTGACTCAATCACGTGACATAATACCCACCGGGTCCATCCACGCTCTTGCAAATGGCAGAATTTCCTTCTTTCAATGGCCGAATGACATCCCACTGGATGCATGAGCCACCTCTGCCATGAATGGACACAGGTGGTGTCCGCGCCTCTGCCATTCCCCACTGCGCCGGCCCGACTCAGGCCCGCCCGCGCGCACGCGCTGACTCTCGGTCTTCCGGGCGAGGCTGTTGGGACAGCTGCCAGTGCACCTCCCCGTGGCTCTGATGGGCACTGCCCTGACCCCTAGCGGTGTGAGCGGCTCAGTCCCGGCGGCCGCTAATGCGGAGGAACTCTGAAGACGCCCCGGGTGGAGACGGGCACGTTATGTCCTTGGATGGGACACGTTACCATTTTCACCAACTGAACAAAATTAGTTCAAAGCTGCAGAGTAAATCTACAAGGGATGAGAAAGATTTGAAAAGGACCACGATGTGCCTTACCAAATAATGACGTGTGCCACAGCAGAACTGTAAGAGGTGGTACCAGTAAACATAAAATGCGTAAATAAATAAAAACACAGGAAACACTGATCCTGGTCACTCAGATCAGAGGGGACAGTGACTGTATCCGGACCACTGGCTAACTCCTGGGGAATTAGCTGGAGCTGACATCCCAGTTCACTTAAAAATAATTTTCGAATGGATCAAATATCAATGCTTGAAAGAAAAAGAAAACCACAAAAATGCTAGGAAGGGCCACAGGGAAATGGTTTCGCCATCACTGTGTGGGCGAGGGCACGTAAACACGACTGAATCACGACTCGTATGCGTGAAAACTGATAGGTCCGACTACATAAAACAGTTTCCGAACAGCAAAGAAAAATTTAAAGATTGCGTGGCAAAATAGTTGACAAATAACAGACTATTTTTAATGTTTTTACAAATCACCAAATAAACTCGCACAAAATAAAAGGCTAATTAATCCTCACTAGAAAAAAAAATGAGCAAAGCAATTTATAAAACAAATAGGAATGTCAAACATGAAAAAGTGTAATACAACCAAATAAATAAAAACTCAATTTTCTTTTTTACTTAGATTGGCAACAATTACAAAGATTGATCATAGCTAATGTTGAAGTTGCAGAAATAGGACCTTTCCATACCTCTGGTGGGAGTATAAATGCATACTACCTTTCTAGGAGAAATTTTGACCAATTTTCCATTATTTTCCTCACTAAAAGTGGTTTTAATTATTACTACTCACACCAGAAACACGAGTGTTTACTCGTATAGTAATTACGCTTTTAGAAAACAGAAAGCTTGAACATTGAGTGTTCTTCGGTCTTACCCGGGCACTAAAACGTTTGTATTGACGTCACCAAACGCTCTGAGAGCCATGGCACAGGAACACAACCTGCGATGCCACATGTGCTCAGGCTACACGTGCGGCCCTGGGGGCCGGTGGGTGGCAGGGCGCAGTGCGAATGTGAGGGGCCGTTTACCATCACCTGATTTACAGCAGGGGCTGGTCTCTTTATGGATGAATTTGACTTAGTCGTTTGAGTCCAGTGTAATTCATTTATTATCAATTCTAAACAATCTTTCAGAATCAAATTCAAGAAGGCAGTTATAAGAACAAGCCACCACTCTGCGGTATGGACCTGTCTTGACTTACTGGTGACACTAAGGTTTCAAGTGAAAACACCCTGCGAACGTATCATGAAAGATGGCAGAAATCTGTGCTGAAAACGCGACTTTAAGAACTTTAACATGAAGAACATTTTGACATCAAAATGAGAATGAAGATTGTATAAAGATATACATTTAAAAAATGATACTTTTAAAAACCTAAAGGAAACAGGTTCTAGATAAACAGTGACGCCAGGTCCCAACACGTCTAACTGCTCGTGACATGACCTATTCCAAAACAAAAGCCAAGCAAACGAACACGGTGGGTGACGAACGTCAGCAAGACATCCCTCCGGACACCCCGAATCAGCGACAACACACACTCGGACCCTTTGTGAGAAATCGCAGACCAGGTCAGGCCCCCGCGCCGCAGGACAGTGTGACAGCAGACTCGCCAGGGGCCCCGGCCAGGTAGGGCTCCCACCTCCACCCAGCAGACGGAGGAGCCGGTTCGTGAGTCCAGCGCCCAACTCTTCCGAGGCGTTCCCAGAGGAAGGCCTCCTGTCTTGTCAGTCCTGGAGCCGGGGCAGGCCGGCCACAGCCTGGCTGCCCAGTGGGGAACAGACCTGGGCTGGCAGACACCACTGCTCTGTGCCACCCCCAGCTAGGCTGAGCGAGCTGGTGCAGCCCACCTCCCTGGGGAGGGAGGGGGCTGACGACCTCCAGGATGCTGGCCGAGCCGGCTAGCGGATGTCTGCGGTACCAGGACAGGATGTGAAGACTGGAGCAGGTGCTTCTCTGCCTCACGCAGAGACACCAACACAGAGTCAGGGAAAACGAAGACTCAAAGATGTTCTGGACAGAGGAACGAGAAACATCCCAGGAAGAGACTCTAATAAAACAGCTGCACGATTCACCCAGCAGAGCTAAAATCATGTCGTAAAGATGCTCACTGAAGTCAAGAGAACAAGGCATTAACAAACTGAGAATTTCAACAGAGACAGAAATCGTTTTTAAAAAGTACCAAACAGAATTCAAGGAGCTGAAGAACACAATAACTAAACTGAAAAATTCACCAAGGAGGTTCGCCAAAGCCATCCACAGATTAATGCGCTCTCTAGCAAAATCCCAACAGTACTTTCAGAAATAAAAAAAAATAATTCTAAAATTCATAGGAAACCACCAACAGCCATATCAAAATTGAGAAAAAATAAAGTTAAAAGCATCACATGTCCTGATTTCAAACATATGACAAAATTATAGTAAACAAAACAGCATGGCACTGACATGCAGACAGACATACAGACCGATGGAACAGAATCGAGACCCAGAAATAAATCCACATACACATATGGTCAGTTAATTCAGGACAAAGGAGTCAAGAATATACAAAGGGAAAAGGACAGTCTCTTCAAAAAATGGCACTGGGAAAACTGGACAGTCACATGCAAAAGAATGAAATTAAACCTGTATCTCATACCACACACAAAAATCAACTCAGAATCAACTGATGATTCGAACATTAAGACCCAAAACTGTAAAACTCCCAGAAGAAAACAAGGAAAAAGTTTCGTGACATTGGTCTTAGATATGATTTCATATCTGTAACACCAAGAGCACAAACAACAGAAACAAAAGTAAACAAATGGTCAACATCAAACTGGAAAACTCTGCAGAGCGAAAGAAAACCACCGAATCAGGGCACAGGCAAACCTGAGGTGAGAGGAAGAGGCTGCAAATCACACATCGGGGGAGAGACTCATCCCCAACGTACATGACGAACTTCAACTCCATATCGAAAGAGGAAAGAATCTGATCAAAAAATGGACTAAGGAGTTGAAAACGCAGATTTCCAGAGAAGACATTCACATGGCCACGACTACATGAAAAATGCTTAAAGCCACTAGTCATCAGAGAAATGCAAATCAAAACCCAAATGAGATATCGCCTCACACCTGCCAGGATGGCATCGTCGAAAACACCAGACAAGCGTCGCCGAGGACGCGGAGAACCTGGAGCGCCGGCCCCGGGGGTGGGAATGGAAGCAGCAGCTGCGGTGGGAACAGCAGAGATTTTTCCCGCATGGCGCAGTAACCCCGCCTCTGGGTACTGACCCACGGGCACTGAATCCAGGACCTTGGAGTGTCACTCGCGCCCCCACGCCCACTGCAGCATCGTCCAACAGCCGAGATGTGCAGACGGCCTGAACGCGCGTGGCGGACGAGCAGGTGGTGTGTAGTGACAAACCATGCGGCCTGAAGAGAGAAGGTTCTACAATCCACAACACGGATGCACCCTGAGGACGCGACGCTGAGAGAAACGAGCTGTCACAGAGGGTTGACACTGCGTGTCGGCCGCACCTGAGGGCCCGCCCAGATCTAGCTCACAGAGGCGAAGGGCGGGGGGGTGGGACGGGGCCGGAGGGGAGGGGGCCAGGGAGACCCTAACCGCCAGGCCAGACGTCTCAGCCAAAGAAGAGTGAGCTCTGGGGACCCGCGTGTGACAGCGGCCCACAGCCAACGGCACTGCGTCGGGCACTGAAGAGCTGCCGGAGAGGGTGGGTCTCCGGTTGAGTACAAAGTAGCGTAACAAAGTTTTTAAGAGATACGTATGCAGACATGTAAACGACTTCAATTTTTAAAAAAGCATTTAAAGAACAAAAAAAAATCAGGCTTCCAAAGGCTCAGACACTGCCTGCTGAGTCAGAGGAGCCACTGAGTTTCCTGCCACCGACTAGGGTGAGAGCCCTTGCTACACTCCCCTAGGGTGACAGAGCCAGCGGCCCAAAGAGTTATTTAAAATTAACAAAACGGAATTCAGCCCACGTGAGTTTGTCCCCAATGTTGTAGGCCGTAACTCAGTCAGCTGATGACTTCACTGCCCACAACGCACAGTCAGGCGCACAGCACACGGGGAGGGCGCCCTGCGCTGCCCCGCCAGCTCTCAGCTCCTGCTGCCGAGGGCGGAAGCGCCCATGGGCTCCCCGGCCTGCAGAGCGCACTCACCTTTAAGAGCATCCAGGAGATGCAGGTGAACGGGGTGCTCATCTCCAGGAGCAAGGTGGTCATGGCGAGATAGTGGCCGGCTTTGAGATTGATCACTATGCCGAGGAACCCAAGGAAGGCGAAGAGGTGGTGGACGACCAAAAACCAGTCAAAAGTCCGGAAGAGGGAGTTGGACAGGTGGACCGCCACATTTTCAAAGAAGAAGAACCCGGTTGCCGTGGCGATGTGAAACCAGGACCAGCTCTGCTGGCCGCACGCTTTATCGGCCTGCAGGACGGGGTCCACCAGCAGGGCCCACAGGCCCGCGGCGCTGCTCTGCACACCGAAGACGGCGCGGGTGGCCGCCAGATTCCAGAAGACCTTCTCCTTGGCCACCAGAGAACGGTACGTGGCATTCAGGGAGGACGACAGCTGGTGGCAGACGACGAAGACGCCCAGATAGAAGACAAAGCCAGCGCCCACCAGCGTCACGCGGACCTTCCAGGAAGCGTAGTCCAGATCGAAAATGCTCTCTGAGGCCCCTGTACCACTCGCAAGACCCATCGTCCTGGATTGTACAGCAAAGGCGCCCCACAGCCAACACAGGGCTTTGGGCCCACACCGGGTCGTGTCCGAGAAAACAAAGTCCGGGCGACAGTCTCCAGGGTTGTCACGCAGCCATCTTCAACCTGAAGAAGAAAAGATAAGTCACGTCATGTTGACGGAACTGAAGCTAGGACACAACACGCCCCCAGGACCACGATGGCGTTGCAATAAAGAACACTTCTAAAAATGCTCTGCCTCCTCCTGACGCAGATCCAAAGACGCACGAACAGGCAAGAAAACATCCATCGCTCGGGCAGTCGGACAGGAGAAAGAAAGTAAGATCAAGGCCGGGCGGGCAGCGTCCGGGCGGCGGGAAGGCCTAAGCGCACAGTCCCAAGAGCCTCCAGCCTCCAGGCCGTCGGTCCCGACTCGGATTCCCAGGCTACGCCCACGCGGATGAGTCCCCCGATGTGTGCTTTGTAAATGCTGTTCACTTCCAGAAATGGGACGAGAACTCGGCCCAGTCTGTGTGGCACAGCTGCTGACCAGCGGCACCGTACCTCGGTCACCGTCCCGGGAAGAGACGGCAGGCCCGGCACTCGGGGTTCGAAGCGCTGCAGCCCCGCCCGCCCCAGGGCTGCTGCGGCACAGGGGCACTGCTGTGGGCGCCGCAGATGTGATGCATGCAAACGGCCCCAAACAGGCCTGGCACGTACGCGGCGTGCTACCAGGGTGACCGTCACTCAATGCCTTTCGGATGTCCTCCCACACAGGAGGAGGAAGCCAGTCACAGTCTGGTCTGTGAATCTGCAAGCGGTGTGGCCTCTGTCCTCAGAATCTCGTCTGCCAGGGGCACGCTGACCAGCTCCCACGGGGGAGACCGCCACGCCTGCACGGCCGCCTCGGACAGGACAGCGGCGGCGACCGCAGGGCTGCGCCCGTCAGGGCCACGGGGCGCCCCACCGGAACCGCCCCCCTCGCTCTCGCATCTGACAGGGCAGCTCCACCTCCCTGCACCAGCGCGGACGCGGCGACCCAGCCTGGGCCGCACACACTCCACCTGTCCCTGCTCCGACGCCCGCTCGCCCCTACCCTACTCACGCGGCTGCCCAAGGCCCGCGAAGCGTCGTGAACGTTCTTACTCGTGCACGAAACTGGCCCGATTAAAAGACGTCCGACCTCGCTGCAGCCGCGGAAGAGGAGGCCGGCCCCTCCGCCGCCCGCGTCCCGCCGTCCACGTCACGCCGTCCACTGCCTCCTCCAACTGGGCTCCGACACAACGTGGGGCCCAGAGCGCAGGCGTCAGGCTCCATCCCAACGTGCTGAAGACTTTCCGGCCCGCCCACCGGTCCCCCAGCTCGTGTCCCCGCGGCAGCACAGAACGCAGTGTGGCCAGCCTACGAGGCGGGCAGAGAGCTGCTCCCCCACTCTCCCTGCGACCCGAAGGTCTGAGCTCGGAGCTCGGAGCTTGTGGCACAGGACCGACCCCCTCACACCCCATCTCCTGACCTCTGGGCCCGGCCCTGCTTTCCCCGCCCCACCCTCCCCCTTTGGGTCCCTGCTACAGAGTCACTTCGGCCAGAGGCCCTCCCAGACCAGGGGACGTGCCCGACTCGGCGACTGCCTTGGCTACGTGCCCCTGACGCAGGCTCCGTTTCTGCATCTCTGAATCCAACACCCGAAAGCACGCTTCACTGCTCACGTACCCCTGACGTCCAGCATAACCCTGATGCCACCAAACCCGGCTTCTGCCTGCTCCAAGCCAGGCGCAGGGGACGCAGGTAAGAACCCACGGCAGGTGCGGCCAGGCTTCAAATCATGCTGCGGCGCTCACGTTTACCTAAGTCCGGGCCTGTTTCGTTTGTGAAACGGCAAACACCAGACTCTCAAGTGTCCAAAACTGAGGAACCTCTGAAGTCACGCGCACTTCACAGACTGGAAACCATTGTCCAGACCAGGTCCCCAGACTAGAACCCCAGGTGGGGACCTGCAGACCGGGCCCCCAGACCGGCCCTGGCAGGGCAGCCTAAGGCACCTTCGGGGCCCCGCTGGTCCCCCGCCTGCCGCATCCCAGGCAACAGGGGCTGTTTCCGCAGAGAGGGCCCCTCGTCAGCACCCCACTCGGAGAAGGGAAATGGGACTGGAGAGGGGCCGAGCCACACAGCTCCACCTCCGTCCCGCGGGCGTCAGCGCCCCACTGAACCTCGACGCCGGCACCCGGACCCCGGCTGCTGCTCCGCGGGAAGTGCTGGCTCCTGTAACACAAGGATCCTTTGCTCCAGCCGCGAACTCGCGAAGCTCAGCCGGCCGTGTCATCACAGGCAACATGGTACAGGTATTTCTCCTGTGTCTCGGCCACCGCCCAGCTCTGTGTGAGCGTGAAGCTGACTGGGGAGCAGAGGACTGGCTCCCACCCCGGGTGCTGGTGGCTCTCGTCACCCTGCCCCCACCGCATGTGTCCGCCCACACGACTGCTCCTGTGAGAGCAGGACCGAGGCCCAGCAGGCCCTCCAACCAGGACGAGGACGTGCTCTCTGTCCATGTCACGCCAATACCCTGGCTTACCCGCCCCTCAGAGTGCACTTATGCATTAATGTGTACACAGGTCAAGTTCAACACGAGAGTAAGAGGCTGGCAAGAGCACTTGACTCTGGATATCTGGACGTGTCATTTTTCCTGCGTATTATTATGATGCTCTGACATCCTAAAACCCGTCCTGGCTGAGGAGAGACGGCCCTCCCAGCAAGCCAGTCCTTACGGACGGCACAGGGCCCAACCCACCAGAGCCAGCCCTCCCCCACCTGCCCCGCACCCAGCAGGCGACACTCCTCTGAGCCACCAAGGCCAAGCACCCAGTGACCACCCCGTAGCCTGGAGCACCCAGCATGACCCAGGGCAGCCGACCCCGAGTGTGCACCGGCCTGCCTGCCCGTGGGAGCCCAGGAGGCCGAGGCCCACATCGCCCCACTCCTGTCTTCTGCCTCCCAGAACCCTGGTGCTGCCTTGTGGGGTCTGGTGCGGTCCCCCCGCCCGGGAGCTGAAAACGGAATCAACCTTGTTTTCCTGAGTGCTCCTGTGTCTCGCGGGGCTGCACCTGACCGGCTCATAAAGAACACAGAAAAGCCTGCTTCTGCAGCCAGCACCTCCCAGCCCCCGGCCGGGCACTGTGACATCCACAGGGCAGACTGACTTCCCGCGAACTCAAGTGCCGGGAGATGAGCCGCACCGTCACGTTTGGGCAGAAAGCAGCTTTGCCATCAAGAACTTAACAGTCACCCATCAAAAGTGCTGCTCTGCACAAAACCGTGACCTCTGCTAAAATGTGGCCTCCTGATAAGATTCCTTCCTGTGCTTCTCAAGCTGGTCATGAGACAGGAGACCAGTTACAGTTCCCGTTTCGCCACGACTGCATCACCATGCTCTCGGCCCAGCCACCTCACTGCTGTGGAGCTTCTGCCGTCAGATGAGAGTCCCCGTGACTGTTACTAAGACAATTGCCCAAGTTGGCCCAGTGGAGCGGTCAGTTCCTGTGCTGTTTTAGGAAGGTCTGGGGGTGGGGGCAGGAGGCACTCC
This sequence comes from Pteropus vampyrus, assembly GCF_000151845.1. Lineage (NCBI taxonomy): Eukaryota > Metazoa > Chordata > Mammalia > Chiroptera > Pteropodidae > Pteropus > Pteropus vampyrus. The sequence continues at coordinate 163,871 of NW_011889119.1, forward strand.
ACGTGCTAGGACCAAGGACTCAGAACAGCCCAGCTAGTGGGTTCTGACCTTGGTTCTGCTATTTGGTAGTTAGTCTCTAACCACACGAAGCCCAATGTCTGAGCGTGGGAATCATCATCT
>NW_011889119.1:166202-171672 GCF_000151845.1 Pteropus vampyrus
GGGACGCGGGGGCGCGGGCGGAACCACCCGCGCGGGGAAGCGGGGAATGCGGCCCAGGCGATGCCTCAGTGCCGACCGGAACCGGCGTGGAACCCACTCCACTGAAAACCCCTGACACCGCACAGAGCCCACACTGAGATCCCATGACACCCCACTGAGACCCCCAACTCCCTGACACCCCGATGAGAGCCCACAAACCCCTGACATCCCACTGAGAGCCCACAAACCCCTGACACCCCACTGAGACTTCTCCACAACCCCGGATAACACCCCGCCGAGACCCGCTCAACCCCCTGACACCCCACTGAGACCCCCAACTCCCTGACACCCGATGAGAGCCCACAAACCCCTGACACCCCGCTGAGACCCCCCACAATCCCCTGACACCCTGCATGTGAAACAGCTTTATGAACTATGAATGAGGTTTGGGACCTTGGGCGTCCTACCTTCCCTTACCTCCCGAGAGGAATTGTTCTGGCCAAAGGCAGAGTCCTGTCCCTTCCCCCTCCCAGGGCAGCCCTCCTCTGCACCCTGCCCACGGAAGCTGGGGCTGAGATGGCACAGGGGGTCTCGTTTTTGAGTGTAGATTGCCAGGCTTTCAAGAACCAAGGGCCAAGAGCGTGGTCTTGGAGCCAGACACACCCGGCTCAGCTGTGACATGTGGCGGGCACACCTGGAAGGCTACGCTGAGACTTCCTGGGTGCTTCTGGGGAAGGGGGGCCACAGACATCCAATTTGGGGGGACTGCTCAGGGGTCAGCACACCCACGGCAGGGACCTTACCCAGGAATTCTGCCCCGATCCCTTTCTTCCTCTGCTGCCCTCTGCACCCCTGCACATTTTGTATTTTTCCACGTTCGTTTGGGTTATTTGTTTATTTTCTGTGACTTCTGACTGAAGTGGAAGCTGCATGAGAGTAATGGGGGCCTTTCACCCCAGCACCTAGGAAGGCCCCTGGCACGGACCTGGTGACCAGAGAGTGTGTGTCCTGCAGGAGCAGATGAGACAACGTGTGAGAAGCACCTGACCCACACGCCCTCCACCCACTCTGCCTGCTCTGTGAGGCAGTCAGAACCTTTAGGAATTAAACTGAAAAGATGACAGACCCTGAGACACATGCTTTTTGTCACATGGTGAAGAGAACCACTGCCTCGTCCACCTCCCAGAACTACCGTGGGGACGGAATGAGAGATTTAAATTATGAACATCCTTTGAAAATCAGTATTATAAAATTATTACACCTCAGCACATCAGGGAGAAGGGTCACCGCACTCAGGACGGGCTGTTTTCCTGGTGTGTCACGTAGGTTGGGTGACGCCCTGAGCCCTAAGTGCTGCATAAACACACGGAGAACGCCTACTGTGTGCCAGGTTCGTGCCAATAGCCTTCCCAGTTCCTCCATGCACTCTGTCACCCTGCGTGGGCGGTGTCATTAAGTCTGCCTTACAAGTAAGGAACTGAGACTTAGACGAGTCATACTGGCTCCGACAGATGGGATAAATTCCTCAGTTTGGGTTAAAACTTTCGAGGACTGTGTTTTTACGCTGCCATCTTTAAAACACAGTAATAAAGCAATCATTTTGAAAAATGAGAGGTTTGACTGGCGATGAACACCCAGGTGGAACTGGATGAAACGCAGCCTGAGTCCTGCTCACCCGCCCTTGTCCTGACAGAGGCCAGGTGCCAGCTCCTCCCTCTAACGCAAGCTCCCACCTCCTGCTTCCCCCCGAGGGAACAGCAGCAAGGGCTCTGGTGTCAGCCCAGGCTCAGGGCGCTCCGCGGTGGCCCATGCACACTTCCCTTCGTCCGCTTTTGGGCGCCTCACCCACATTCGCAGTCCAGAAGCCAGGGTTCTGTGCACCCGGGATGGCGGCTGGCAAGCCACCCAGCCTGCACCCACAGAGAACAGGCAAGCTCCAAAACAGCCCACAGACGGAGGTGGACTTCTCAGAGAAGGTGGCGGGGACAGTTCTGACAGTATCTTTCCTCTCGATCGTGTAAGTGATGCGTGTTCATTGTTTAATTCTGGAGAAGACAGATTTTTAAAGGATGTTAGCCAAGGGCCGGAGGTGTTTCTCTTCTGCCTGTTTCTTTCTAAGAACTAAGCAATGTGGAGGTGGGGGGGAGGGGGGAGGAACTTCCCTTTTTCAGTCCAGTGTCACTAGGCAGAAAGCATGTTCCCTCGGGGTGGTGGTCCCCACACTGTGCCTCCAGAGGACAGACTGAAGCTTGAGGACCAAGTTCGCAGCAGATAGTGGGGCAGAACCAAGATGACAAACACTCCATGACGCTGCCACTCAGTGGCCAGGCTCTCCGCCAGCTCTGACCTCACCCCCGACCTGGCTCCTGAGACTGCCTGTGGCCCCAGTGCTTGCTGGCTGGTCCCCCACCTGGACATCTGACCACAGCCAGCACTGGCACCACCCTGCCCTGGGCCCGCCCCCCGCAAGAATCCTGCTCGGCGGGTCTAGTGCAAACGCCGGGCCTCCAGGATTCCTCCCGGCAGCCCGCCGCCCACCACCACGTTCCTAGGCTGCAAATCCCACTTGCCCTTGCTGCTGTGCTCCCCTCCCGCACCCCCCCGCCGCGTGGCCCATCCCTGTCCCCAACGCCCCGAAGTTAAACCTGCCTCAGTGTTCTTTAATGACTGGGGCAGGACTGCCTCTCGGAACGGACAGGGCACGTGTGGAAACAGGAGTCTTCTCGAAACAGCTCGTCTCCCACGAGCACCCGCCGTGCCCCCTCTGCGTCCCATCCTGGCGGGGTGCACGCCCCCAGAACGTGCTGGCAGCTCCGAGCAGGGCGCTGGACACCCTCCCTCGCCAAGGCGCTGCCGCTGCTGGCTTCGTGACCGTGCCAGGTGGGCTGAGCTCTCTGAGTCACATGTAAAACCATGAGATTGGCCCCAAAGCTCTGTGGCCCGAGGCTCAGGCTGCGTGTCTGTCCGCTGACCCGCAGAGGGCAGGTTCTCTGTTCAGCGTGGTAGCCTGGAAACTGATGGCTGTCATTGCCTGGGACACAGGGACACCCTAGGTCTTGGTTGGCCAAACACATTACTGTAACAACTGTGATGGGGTCATGTTGGAGCAAGGGCCATAGAGCCAGCTATTCTTTCGGGGTCGCCAAAGCCCCTCGTCACCTGGACCACCCCCTCCTCGGGCCTCCGGTCAAGTCTGGCCCCTGGGCTCTCGTGCTGGTAGGCGTGGGGCTGGCGGGGCTGCCGCTGGTCCTCCCGGCAAGAGCTGTGCCCACAACACAGGGACATCAAGGACTCGCTCGCCCCAGTCACGACCCAAAACTAAGCAGCCCTTCCTGCCGAAACAGGTCTGGCCAGTTCTGTGCAGGAATGGACCCAATGGCCTTCAGGTGGTCTGAGGATCGAGTGCAGCTGTCAGGCGCAGATTCCCACCCACGGAGATGCCACCTGTGGCTCACCCCAGTGTGCTGTGTAGCAACAAATCCACAGGCTCAAACCTCAGCCTCCCCACAACACAAAGCATCATGTGATACACGAATCTCCTCCATGGCACGTGAATGAGGAAGTGGCCTTCTAGAATTTTAGAATGCCCGGCGGGACGTTACAAGGCGGCCAAGTCCGAAAGTGGCCCAAGGTCAGGATCTGCAAAGCTGCCAGTGACACTCGCCTGAGAGCTTCCTGCCAGTCCCGCTCCGGCCACCGCCCCGAGTTCAGACTTCAAGCCAGCGCAAAGCTGTAGATCCCCTGAACCAGTGACTAGGGGACACTCCCAACTTCCACGCTCGCCCCTCCCCCAAAGTAACTTCATAAAAATGGCCGAGCAGGAGCCGGGCTGCAAGCGCCCTCCGCCCACCACAGTGTCCCCGTGGGACGACCACATGCCCGGTGAGGTCCGGCGTCACGTGTGGTGTGAGGCTGGGTGAAATGCGCCACGTGAACTTTCAGGGGCGATCCTGTTACTACGTAAGTCACTTCGAGAGACCACCAAGGGCGACCAGAAGACCGTGACAAACCTCCAGGGAGCCTCAATGAGCACGCACCCTCACCAGGTAGAAGGCCACAGGGGTGTGACACTGTGGCCATCGGATACGTAGGTCAAGAGCTACAGCTCTGGAACCAACGAGCAAACGGGACAAGAAGCCCGTCGTCCTGTCCGCCAGGAAGCTTGAGCGTGCAAACCCGTGAGCTTCTGACCGCCAAGCCCTGGGCACAAAACGCCGGTCAGGCCACACGCCTCTCAAAGGCAATGGACTTGCGAGCTCACGAAGGCCTAGGAAAGAGACAGGGGCCCGTCCTGGGGGTCATAGGGAGAGGACAGGCACACCCGCGTCTGCGAGCTTCGGTTTGTGGGGCATGTAGTGTAAGCCCCATTTTGTCTGAGTGTGAGCCAGAAGAACAGAGGCTGAAGGAAGGGCGCCTCTAGGGGCTGGGCCCAGTTAGAGTCCGCCTCCGTCCCCCACTTCACCTTCAAGCCTGTGACCCCCAGCCCCAGCCTCACGGCACCAGGCCAGGCGGGAGGGCCGGGCGCCCCCACGCCATGCTCAGCCTGTGCCCTGCCCGCCGTCCCCTGCCCCACGAGCCCCCCCGCCCCTCACAGCTCTGCCCGCCCACCGAGCGCGTGCTGCCCGCGTGGGCCTGTGGCTCCCCGTCCAGGGGCCGACGACACACTTCCTCCCGCACACACGTCGATCCCGCATCTGCGTCTCCCCGCACGCGCTCACGCAAATCGCAGGCTCATCTTAAAGCAGTTTGCTAGAGCTTGTACCTACGGACTCAGAACCGCACCGTCAGCCCTGCTGACACCTGGCGGAGAAACGCGGACCATGAGAAAAGCAGAGCCGGCAGCAAGAGCAGAACACAGGATCCACAAGGCGTCTCCGTCAAGCTCTCGGGCACGAGACGACGCGGACAGAGACGTTTGCCGCCTTAGCCGAGTGGCAGCCAGGACTGGGCGCTGGCGGCTTGAGCTGCCGGAGGGACAGGTCGGAGGCCAGCCCCGCCCCCGGCATCGCTGAGGGCCTCACAGCGCCTGCTGCTGCCCCAGCCACCTGCTGTGTGGGCGGGCAGGGGGGCGGGGGGGCGGGGAGGCTGCCTCGTGACCTGCTGGCTGTGCACCTGCAGTCACAAGGCCTTCGTGCTCCCCACAGGAGCAGGACGCGCCCCAGAGTGTGGTTCACAGGGCCGGGGTGGGGGGACCTCCCGGGGGCGCCCCCTGAGCTGTCTCCTCTCTGCAGCCTCCCCTCCCGACCCTGTGAGAGGCGATGGCCCCCAGAAACAGCCCGAGCCGGCAAGTCGGAAGGGACCCCAGGGCGGTACATAAGGTGGAGGCGACTGGCCCACCGCGTTCCGCTGTATGCTCAGGGGGCAGCAGGCAGACTGGCCTCCGACAGTGTCACCTACTTCCGGCAAACGCGTCGGGCCCAGAGCCCCGTCCGGGCCCAGACCTCGTGGCGGGCTCCGCCGTCAGACGGCTGTGACGTTCTGCTCTCCCCGC
>NW_011889119.1:172622-174146 GCF_000151845.1 Pteropus vampyrus
CGCCTGGTGACCTCGTTCTAATTTGACGACTTCTGTGAAGACCATTCTGAGGAGCTGGACATTAAGACTCCTGACATGTCTATTTGGGGGGGGGTGAGCACAATTCGCCCCGAAATAGAGTCCTCGCCCTTCGGGAACCCCAGTGATCCCGCTGGCCCCACGCCGTCCCTGACGCCTAGTCCCAGAGGCTCGTCACCAGCTGACGCGCGCAGAGGCGCCTCCGCCGCCCGCGCAGCATCGTCGCTGTCAGTTTTATGATTTTGCCCTGACACAGTCACCGCACCACACCCTGGAGCACACGGAATTTGCATAGGTGTCAACTATCCCAGGACTTCGTGTTTTATATAAATGTGTTTTACAAGTCAACGCATTGACACTGGTGGTCGATTAGCCCTCGGGCTCAGCAGAGCCGCGCGGTGTCCTGTCCCAGGGTCCGGGCAGGGAGGGGCAAGGCGGCGCAGCACCCGCGGCCGAGACCGGACCTGCATTTCGGACCCGGTCTGACCAGTTTCAGCCTCTCCCAGAAGCGTCATCTTGCCCGGCCTGGAATTTCCCGGTCACCAGCCCGTGGGCCCCGTCCGCCCCCGCCCCCGCCCCGGCCCCCAGGGGGGCCCAGCGCCGCAAGAACTTCCCCTCCCCCCAGGTTCGCCCACACCCGCCCCGCCCCCTGCTGTCAGTCTGGCCTTGTCCCGCCCCCTTCCCCGCCCTCCCGCTGTCGGGTCCACTGATTTGCACGTTTAGTGGCTGAACGTCGTTTCTGAACAGCGCGGGGGGGGGGCTCTCCTCTCCAGGAGCCCAGACCGGGGTTGGGGGGCGGCCGAGGTGACCGACTCAGGTCGCCAGCCTGGGAGGGGGAGGGGCGCCCTGCTCGCGGGGGCCTCAGATCACCCTGTGTTTACCGTGGGGCTGGGAGGCCGGACCCGCTGAGAGCACTCTGCTGAGTCACGGAAAACAAGGCTTAACCGCGTCCCTGCCACCTCCTGTCATTTCTGACTCAGAGGGGGATCCTGTCCTCCCTCCCTGCGTATTCGCCTCAAGTGCCTTGTTTTCCTGATATTCTTCCTGTGGGCGGAGCAGAAGGGAAAAGGGTAGAGGCCGCAGGAAGAAGCCCAGGGATGGAACTCGGCTGCGACCAGTGTCCTGGGGACTTGTCCCCCACCCATCCCAGTCCCACTGGGTAGGTGCGTTGGGAGCACTGGGAAGCACTGGCTGTCCTTGGCCAGGCTGACACCCCAGAGGTGAGGATGCTGGGTCCCACGTGGGCATGCCTCATCCAGTCACGCGGCCTCTGGCTGCTGTGACAAATGCTGGGATCTCTGCTTACGACACCGGGAGCGAGGGACTCATGAGCTGACTGGGATAACCCAAAATGCTGAGGGTGACAGGTAAGGCCTCAGCCAAGGCTGCAGTCACCCTTGAGAAATGTTTGTAACCAAGGAAGTCAGCACGGCTCTGCAGAAGGCGTCAGGTGGGCGGGCTCTGTGGGGTGTAAACTCTGGGAGACTCAGCCCACTCATGCATCAC
>NW_011889119.1:178966-183233 GCF_000151845.1 Pteropus vampyrus
CTCCCGCTGTTTCTTGTCCCTCTAAGTCTGACACGCAGAACGACGTGTGAAACGTTTGAAACATGAAAGTGGACTCCAAATAATGAATCGGTTTATGAGTTACAACAAGATTTAAATCTGCAAATTATGTAGCACGTAAGCTGTGGTTGCCTGTGGGGTCTACACCGCCTGACACAGACCTGCTGTCGTTCCTGGCTGTTGCACTGGAGCTAAAGCGAGGATCCTGTCCCCACCCAGGGACAACCGGCAAAGAGCTCGTACACGAGAAACAGCTGGGTAAAGGTAACATTTGTTGGTTGATTTTGACTAAGTCTTAAAAAGAAAAGATTTGTCACTTCCCACCCCATGTTATTGTATCTGTTTCGTTATTAACGCAACGTAGACTTTGCTTCTGAGCTGGCCCCGTTAGTTCAGTAATTTCTAGTTACAGAACACGATGATTATTTCACGTTTAGCAGAGCAGCGGCAACTTTGTGAAAACTTGTATCAAGCTGCTCACATTTGGAAATACACTGTTGCTTTGCCAAATCCCTGTTTAACCAACATCCTCCAACAGAAACCAATAGGTAGAAATCGCACTGACCTTATGTGTCCGGTGACTGAAAATGGGTGTTTGACGGGTCACAGCTGGGGCTCCTGGTGCCGTGCGCCCTCTGGTGAGCGACCTTCAAGTTGCAGGTGATTCTAACTTCGTCGCCAGAAGCCCAAAGGCCCAACAACTGTAACATGTGTTTTCCTTAAAAAAGTTGTTTCTGAAGCCGCCGCTCGCAGCCCGTTGTTAATGTGTGAACCTACAAACACACTTGCCGGGCATCAGCTGCTTCGTTCAAATGCAGGCCTGCGACCAGCATCTTCTCGGCGATGTCCGCAGAGCCGGCAGCGACCGCGGCCCGCGAGACTCTTGGCGGTGTTTCAGAGGGACACGGCGGCACGTCACAGGCAACTGCCCAACTGGATGAGGGGCGCGACAGCCCCCAGGGACCTCTGCTTGTCTGGAGCATCTCACAAAACCACCCCCTCTGAGTAGGGTTGAGACAGCTTATTGGAGCTAAACGTTTGGAAAATTCCACAAGCTTTCCACACAGCTACCGGTCACATGTCCTCACCAAGCAGAGCCCCAGAGAAAAAGGGCGAATTTAGGGAGTGCTAGAGAAGGTCAAAGGTGAGTCAGGGTCACTGCACAATGTGCACACACAGCGGGAACTCACCTGGGGGCGGCAGACCCCGTGCGAGGAAACCCCGCCTGTCCTGGGGGCCCAGGGGCCCAGCACACAGTGGGAGGGCCCACCCCCCTCGCAGCTCGGACCCAGTGGCCCTGGCGGTGACTGTGGGAGGAGTGACCGGAAACAAAGGTGACAGGAGGCGGAGGCTCGGAAGCCTGTCGCAGGCTCCCCCAGCAGGGCACCCAGAGCCTCTGCAGGTCCCGGCAGCACCGCCGGCCGCTGGGAGGTCATCCTGGGAGGTTCCGTCTCCTCGCTGACCTGGCTGCCCTCCTGGTATCGCTGTGGAGACCTGGAGGGGCGGAGCTAAGGTCCCCGGTTACCTGAGACGGGAGCCCCGTTTCCTGTGCAGTGAGAGACACCTACTCTGATCCTAGAATTTCACACCTCTGAGCAGCACCCATGCGACAGCGGCGGGCCGGCTCGTCAGCCTGCGAGTCCAGTTAAAAAGTGATGGGACACACGTGCTATGCGATAAATATCCCACGGATCTGTGAGTGACCAGTAGGGACACAGAGCAGCTAGACCGTCCCTTCACCGGCTGGTCACCGGAAGTACCTGTGAGAAAACTGTGACTATACACCCAGCAACTCGGGTACCGTTCCTCACGGGGGGCCGGACATAGGAGGAGGGAGTCAACGTACTTCTGTGCTCAGAAAGCCTCAGTCTGACCCCAAACCAGCGACCCAGTGCACTCTGCTCAGTGTGACACGTGACGTAGGTACAAGGTTGAGCGTCGTTTCGGGAGCCCCCTGAGGTGCTGGTGCCTTGAAGGACCAGCAGGGGCAGTGAGGCCAAGCAAGGCGCTTGGCCAGAGTGAGGGGCTGCCGCACGGCCACACTGGTGACTGGACGGCAGCCAGGTTTGGGACCTGCTCGTCATCTGCAGCTGGGCTGGGGGTGCAGCGGCTGTGGGGCATGCGGCTAGAGGTGGCGGGTGCCCCGGAGCCTTGAGGACGTGGTGGGGAGCTGACCGCCATGGTCAGGGGCCACCGTTTGGGGAGCTGACCTTTAGAAGTGGCATTTTGGCCCCTTGGGAAACTAATGTTTCGTGAGCACGGGGAGGGTCCTGGAGGACTGTGTGCTCGGTCATGACAATGGAGGTAAACAGGAGTCAGGGCTGGACGCCATCAGCCCACGGTGGCACCCAGCGCCTGCAGCAGAGGCCAGGATCTGAGCCCCAGAGAGACTGTGCCTCACGCTCGTCTGCGCTGTGACGAGTCGGAGGAGGCGTAGCTGGGGTCACTGGGGAGGGGGAGGAGGGACTGGAGGGGACCTTGGACAGAGAAGGCTCAAACAGTGGTGCCAGGGCTTCTCAGCACAGGGGTGTCTGTGACAGGGGCCGAGGAGAGGTGGGGGCAGGGCCGGGAAGAGGAAGGCCTGGGCCGCGAGCTGGGAACAGGTCTCTGTCACGGAACTCGCTTGCCAGGTGTGTTGTCGGCATGTTAAGGTTCCCACGCCCGGACTGTGACAGACCACAGCGGTGGGAAGAGGGCCTCGCGGGACACCTGCCCGGCGACCTGCTCTCCCAAGGGCGGGCCGCTCCTCTCTGGGGATGGCAGGTGTGGCCCTCTTCACCTTCATGAAGAAGCAAGTGACAGTCCCCTGAGCACACTCAGCGGTGTGCACTTACGCTCACAGGAACCAGGAGCAGAAACCTTGCAACGTCCAGTTTTGAGAGGGAGCTCGCTGAAGCGCTGTGGAAAGCCAGCGGGAACGTGGACTGGGGCAGCTGGCTTTTCCTAAGCATCGTTTCTCGTTTGGGTGCCGTTTTCAACGCGCAGGCTGCTGGGGGGCGTCCTGGTCTGCGGGGGTGACAGAGCTCCCATCTGCCCGGCACCGGCTCCCTACCTGAGCATCACGCCGCCGTGATGCACTTGTCACCCTCGGTGAGCCAGCATGAACACATCTAGGCCGAACACATACGACTGTCCTAGTACTGACCCCTGGGGACATAGCGTTAGACCACATGCGGATAAACGTAGGATGCTTTCGGAGAAATGCCACGAAATTTAAAACTTTCTTTGAAAGTCTGGAAAAAAAATGAAAATCGTCTGAAGCTTTCTTTTCGCTCGTTTCACGTGTACGGTGACAAGGGGCGGGGTCAGTGGAAGCTGGAACCGTGGGGCGTGTGTTTCCTGTCCAGAAGTGGCTTCCTTCACTGAAGACTCTGGTGAGTCACAGCGGGAAGGACCCCTTCGTGAGCCGTTCCCCATGCTGTCGGTGACACTGGTGCGCATGAGCCAGCGGGGAGGGTCCCCACATCCACAGGGATCCCTCTTCGCCTCGTACCTCGTAGCCCCTCGAGACTCATGGAGGCCAGAGCAGGTGGATGAGGAGCCGGCGGGGATGTGCAGGAGGCCACCGCCCCGGGCAGGGCTGTTGGCTGTCCTTTCCGAAGATCTCTGTTCACACTTCCACGGGGGACTGAGGGGAGGGACTGGAAAGGGGGCCACCGGCAGTGGCCGCTGTGGGAGCTGAGGGTCAGGCCGAAGCAGGCAGTGGGGGCCTCTAAGATGCAGCCTGTCCCAAATGCGGTGGACAGGCAGGAGCCGTCACGTTGACAGAAGGGGAATAGGCCCAGGGCCCTGAGCCCAGAGGTGGCCCCCAGGGCCAGGGCTCACCCCGCCCAGGATGTGGGGACATCTGATCGCCTGACGCGCCTCTTCTCATTGCGACTAGAGAGATCCCGGAGCGGCCATTAACTAAATAGCAAGTTAACTAAACGACCATTAACTAGATACCACGGTGCTACTAATTTTAGTCATTTTAATGCTATTATTTTTCATACATATGAAACTGTAGTCTTCATAAATATCAAATTATTCTTAGTAGATAGAGAAATTGAGGAACATGAGAATTCACTCCAATAAAAAGTAGACATTACTTTTCTCAAAAACTTTAATCAGACAGCTATTTACAGGAGGTGACTCGGCAGTACAGAAGGCCACGGGAGGCTGCCCCAGGGCGCGGTGGAGGAGATGGCGAAGGTGTCTTCCTTCCTGGCAGCTCGGAAGGAGGACGTCGTGAAGGAAGGGACCACGCTCC
>NW_011889119.1:183283-183978 GCF_000151845.1 Pteropus vampyrus
CCCCTCTGCACAGAAGCTGCCGCCTAGGGCTGGGCGCGGCCCCGGAGGCAACGTCCTCAGCGCGCTGGCCAGCAGCTGCGCCCCCGGCGGTCAGCCAGCATCCAGCGGGGCGCACGCCGTTCCGGGAGACCCGTGGAGCCCCCTGGCATCCGGGGGAAGAGGCGGGCGAGTGGGCTGGGGTCAGAGGTCAGAGAGCGGATGCACCCCGCGCCCAGCTTCCGGCCGCCGAGCAGGATTCTCCTGGGCACGTTGATGTTTAGCTTGACATCTCTCCATCTCCCCTGAGACGCGGCTGAGCTAACGCTGTGGCGAAAACCCCGCCTGACTTGGTGGTGCCTGCTGCTTGCTGATGGAAGCTTCTAGAAACACGTGGACTCAAGGTCGGAAGAAGCGGAGAATGGCCCCTGCAGTGTTCCTCCATCTCCAGCTCCTCAAGAAGCTCATCGGTGGCCAAGTTGGGACTCCAAGGCCCAGACCCCCAGACTCGCAGGGTCCCCACTCACGAACCGCGGCACCTGTGGCTCTGGCCAGCCTGGGACCTGCACACATGGCATGCGAGGCCTCCTGCTTTTAGAAGGTCCTGGGGCCTGTCAGGACTCCGAGCGAGGATGGTGGCACTCCTAGGCGAAAGCACCACACCTGGCAGTGTCCCCTGGGGATGCTCCCTGGCCTCTGACCCCCGGGGCCGCGTGGGC
>NW_011889119.1:185038-188444 GCF_000151845.1 Pteropus vampyrus
GCCTGCTGCTTGCTGATGGAAGCTTCTAGAAACACGTGGACTCAAGGTCGGAAGAAGCGGAGAATGGCCCCTGCAGTGTTCCTCCATCTCCAGCTCCTCGAGAAGCTCGTCGGTGGCCAAGTTGGGCCAGACCCCCAGACTCGCAGGGGACCCCACTCACGAACCGCGGCACTTGTGGCTCTGGCCAGCCTGGGACCTGCGCACATGGCATGCGAAGCCTCCTGCCTTTAGAAGGTCCTGGGGCCTGTCAGGACTCTGAGCGAGGATGGTGGCACTCCTAGGCGAAAGCACCACACCTGGCAGTGTCCCCTGGGGATGCTCCCTGGCCTCTGACCCCCGGGGCCGCGTGGGCTGCCTGCCTGGGTCCGTTACTGCAGAGGGACGGTGACTCCCGGTGAGGACAGGTCCCGCACCCCTCACTGGAGGGCTGGGGACCCAGAGGCCCCCAACGTTTGGGCACCTCAATGGGACCTGACCACTTCCTATCCAGAGTTTGTCCTGGGGGCCGGGGGCTGACACCATGGGGAGCTGAGTGACCAGACAATGCAGGGCCTTTTAGCTAAAGTGGCAGAGATAGTGGCAGGTCAGCAAGGCACTGAGAAAGGCAACAAGGACAGGGCGAGGACCCAGACCCCCCTGGAGCACCCCCCACACCCCCATGAGTGCTGGGGCCGTGCCGTCTGCTCCTCACGGCCCGGCCCCCTCCACACTTCATGTCACCGGATTTGTGGCTATTTCCTTTTTTAAAGAAGGGACCTGCGGTGTGGTCTTTTCTGCACAACACGCTGTTCTGCTCGGCGCTGGGTCTTCGGAGCCGACCTCGAGCTGCAAACATCAGCCACATTTCCTCTCAAGCAGAAGTGTGACTCTGGCGTCACACTGCAGCTCGAGTCTCCACACACAGGACGGTCATGTCAGTGGCTGAGACAGCGTGACAGCTGTCACTGGTGTCCTGTTCTACGTGAAACTCGACAGTGAGCGGAAGTGTATGAGATAAATGAGACCAGTACTCAGTGCCATTCGCCGTCTCTGCGTCCCATGTATTACACTTGTGTTCAGATTCCACCAGCTAAGGGACACCTTCGGCAGGGTGACAGCTCGCGGCTGTGAGAGGGGCAGCTTTCTGAAGCGAGAGTCCAGCTCAGCACTGGCCACCATGTCCCAGGGGACGTGGCGAGCAGCCTGCGCGCTGTGTGGTCGCGTCCACAGCTCACTGTGCATTACCGTTTCGACCGCGTGACCGGATTAAAGCTACCTTCTTCACGCGGCGAGACGGCCCCACCGTTCGGTGTGCGGCACCGGCTCGAAGCGGCTGCAATAAATCAGCTCAATTGACTAACAGGTATTCTAAACAGCTTTATTTTTCTTTACATATAAATATGTAAACGTGGCTTATCATCTGCATTCGTGATGGAATGTCACCGCGTAAGGGCTGAACGCAGCGCGCTGGGTCACGTCACGTGAGCAGGCACCACTCCACCCGGCGCGGCGTCTGCTCCAGTCACGTGACCTGCTTTGGGACTCGGTGGACCAAATGGGTTCCTACACGCTCCCCACTTCGAATCAATGACTGTTGTCAAATTTAGCTGTAGGTCAATTTGCCCATCTTGGGATGGTTTAGGCCAAGACTTCTGGGGGTTTTAAGATAAAAATGAGTATACAAAACATAAAAAACTTAATCCAAATCTAGTGAATACTTTCATTCAAGTCAGGATCAGAGAATCTGGGATCTAAAATAGGTAACTGTTGTCTAAGTTTATAATTTGTTATATGTTTTGTACAAGTTCAAGAAAATGAGATAAAACGCATCAGCTGCCAGTAGGTACACACACGTGAGTGGGCTGGCACGTGCGCGTCCCATGCCCTCCCTTGCACGAAGGGACGGACGGACGTCGGCCGTTCTGTGGTTATCTGCAGAGAGCAGTCCATCTTCACTAACACGTCACTTTGTTTGAAATGCCAATATTTGCAAATACATTTCTTGTTAACATAGGACAGTGGATACAGGAAGAAGCATCGTTGCTGAACTGCTCAGGATTCAGGTATTTATTTAGGTAGAAAAATGCTTTGAATACTCTGGGGAAATAGGATTCATTTATAGAAGAATATTTCAGGGAAATTTTTTTTTTGCATTTTTCAAGGATATACATTCGTACTGATTTTTGCTTCCAAATATATTTTAAGGCTGTTTGGTAAAATATATACCGGATATGAGGTTCAATTTACAGGGTTTTGTTCTTATAGGGAATTCTTAACTACTCAGCTTTAAAAAAGTAGAACTCTGAAGCTACACATGCTTTACTACCCACTGTGCTCCGATGAACCCCATGCTTCGTGGAACGTAGAGAATGAGGGAGGAAAGGCAGAGGTGTGCCCGCCTCGCCGACCGCACGGCACGGTCCTCGGTGCAGAAGAGCAGGCGGCTTCCAAGTGCGAGTCACAGGGGAAGGAACAGAGAGCCACAGCGGGGGGCTGGGCAGTGCTCCCGGAGGGCGGGAAGGAAGACCGGGCGCTGGGGCCGGCGTCCGTCTGCAGCCACGACCCTGCTGGCCTCGAGGCCCGGGGACGCTGAGGCTGGGTCCAGTGGGTCGCTCTGAGAGGCTCTTCCTCTGAGGCTGTGTCTGAACGTGACACACAAGTCAGATGGGAACGATGGTCGCTGTGTCTACACTGAATTATGCACGTGGAAAACCTTTTCTGAGTCTCGCTCTCTGGTGCCATCGGAATCACGAACACCAATTCCTTAGAGTCCATGGCCGGAAACCACAGTAAGTGACCTTCCCGCCGTCCTGTCTTAAACAGGCCAGAAATACGCCCCGGCCTTAGCGACGCGGCACAGCACAAACGAGCTCTGGGAAATGCAGACGTCAACGCACCTCTCCGCTTCGACTCGCCACCCATCGCACGCCAGCGTTTCACATGACGACTGTCGTTCCGGACAAGCAAACTTGGCTGTTTCGATTTTTAAAGGCTACCCTGAAGAGTCAACTGACAGAGCAGTTTGAAGATACACACACGTCTATAAAAAATCACACATAGCACAAATGACAAAACTTAAAGACAGAGCCCCGTGTGGCGTTTCTCGTCATGAAGGAAGGGAAGCGACCGTGACCACCGTCGGCGTGAGGCGGCGCTCTCGGGCTTTCGCGATGACCGCGGCCTCCGCGTGTCCCGCCCGCGTGCGCACGGACGTCCCTCGGCCTCTGTGCGGATGCTGAACTTTCTCGACAGGTCAGACCTGTGGCCCCCGGGTTTCTGGAGAGCCACATGGTGGGGGTTTGGTGGCCACGGAGGTGACGTCTCACGACCACAAACCTGGCACAAGGAGCCTCGCGATGGGTCAGCTGGGTGGGGGGCGCGCCCGCACTGGGGCGCCCAGGTCCCGGCGAGCTGCCCCGCTCCGCTC
>NW_011889119.1:189160-193288 GCF_000151845.1 Pteropus vampyrus
GGTGGGGGTGCAGCCCAGCAGAGTGTCTACAAACCAGGGCTGAAGTCTGCACGTGGGCCTGAAACGTCATCGTCACATGGACACTGACCTCGTCACCTCTGAGCCACACCCACAGTTTCAAGCTCTCCAGCATTCCAAGTATTTTGGAAGATGTCACTGGACTTCCCTGTCATATGCCACCATCTTTTCAACAGACTCCGGGTTCTAAGGAGTTCATGAGAACCAGCTCTCGTGGGTGTCCCGGGAACCATCAGCCAAACTCTCTATCACGTGCCTGAGCCCTCGAAATTAACTACACGGAACACCTGAAGCTCGCCGGGCAAAAGGCCACCCTTCGCCCCGTTCTCCAGTCCCCGAGATGCAGGTGTGCCTCCTCACACGACACAGCCACAGTGCTGTGGCGGGTAAGGCCTGCAGCCGTGTGGGGAGGGCCTGTGTTCCTCTGTGAAGCGCCCCGACGTCACTCCTAGGTGACAGCGGCGGGCTGACCCGTCCTCCTCCTGGGGGCTGGTGGTGGGCCACATAGCAACTGCCCCTGGGATGCTGCAAGGGGAGCCAGGCGCCGGCCCCTCCTCCCCGTGTCTGCTTACTGGGGAGACGCACGCCTGCCTCTCTTCCCTCAGTCCCTTCGAACTCCGCAGGGGGCTGGGTGAGTGCGGGCGCAGGGGGCCAACAGTGCTGCTGGGCAAACAGGGCGGCACTGTGGGGGGCCGCGTGCCGCGTGACCGGCTTGGGGCACGAAGACGGTCTTCTTGAAGCGTCCCCGCGGCTGAATGGTAAATGGGCCGGGCCAGCGTGGCGAGGCCTTGGGCTCCTCAGCGTGAGCCACAGCAGTGGGGTTACCTGGAAGCTGCGTCCACGGCTGGCTCCTGCGCCAAGCATGCCTGCCTTGACCCACCCTGTCCTCTCTCTGAACTACGGGGCTGTAGAGAGTACATGCTCACAAGTGTCTCCCCTGTAAGGAGCTCAGGGCCCCTGGGCATGACCGGGTGGCCCCGCAGACCCATGGAGCAGAGGGTCGGAGGACGTGGCACAGAGAACTCTCACTTTCTGACGGGCACTGTGTCCTTGCAGAAACCCATCTCCTCATGGGCACCGCTCCCCATGCCAAGCTTTGGCAGGAAGGGCCACCTCGGCTGTCACTGGCTGACGGACGAGGCCTGGGAAGGGCCCTGCACATCCTCAGATGTGTCGGCAGGCTCTGCTTCAGTGTCTTGCTAGAGTAACTTTTTCACATGGTCATTACTTGCAATGTCCCTCACTTCCGAAGCACACCACCGGCCACCTGCACGCCCCACGTCCACTTGGGCTGACGCCTCACCTGTGAGTTTGCATGCCCTGCCTGTCACCTGTGGCTGAGAAGGGAGGGGTCAGTCTCTGCGGGACCCTGTGCATCTAGCCTGGGATGCCACCAGGACAGTTGGTGCCACCTTCTGGGGCAGAGGAGGTGGCCATGATGACAACTTTCGCTCTGATTACCTAGAAATCACCCTCAGCTACATATTAGACACAACTGGCCCCAAGGAGAGCGAGATTTGTCTCCTTCGTTGTGTTGTTTTAATTGAAAATGTCTGTCCAGAGAAATCGGATGCATCAGGAGAGCTACGCCCACACCGCCCTGCGGCTCTAACGGCAACGTCTTCGGGGAAGAAGCGAAGGCACAGGGTCGCAGTTAATGGGGAACTTCAGCCTATTTTAAGGGACGAGGCTAATGGACAGGAAGTTTATGCCATCAAACTGTTCGAAAAAATTCAAAACATCTGTCTTCAACCCCAGCCACGTAACCAGGAAGTATATCTGAACTGGAGATGGTCACTGTGATCCTGCGGGAAGTCACCCTAGTCAGACCCAAAGAAAATGTGACAAAAATAACTCGGGAAGGAGCCGCAGGAGAGAGGAGACTGACATGTGCTTGTCGGTCAGTGTCTCCTCTGGGACGGTGGCACTTGCTACGCACGGCCCGTGATGTGGATTCCACCCCGGTTCACACACACTTGCACCCACATGCACAAACACATGCAAACACATGTACACGTGCAGACACAGAGATGCACACATGCACAGGACACGCAAGCAGATGCACACAAACACATGCACACCCATGCAGGTGCACATGTACACGTGTGCACAAGTACACAGGCACACACAGGCACTCATGCGCATACACGTACACACAGTGCAGACATGCACAGATGCATGCACACATGTGTACGCATGCGCATACCAGCACAGTGCACACATGTGCATGCAGCACTCACACATGAGCACACCCATGTGCACTCATGCAGGCACGCGTGGACACACTCAGACCCCTGGACACACACACATTTGTCTCCCTCGCTGCTACCCAGAGCCCGGCGCGCGTTCCCGCGGCAGCTGTGCGGCCGGCCGCTCGCCTCCGCCTGGACGGCACAGGGGCCTCTGGGGCCGCCTTCGGGGTGTCAGTACCTCTCTCTCTGGAGACTCGAGCGCCTTCCAGCCATTCTGCTTCAGCTGGTGCAGCTCGCTGAACTTCATGCTGACATCCTCCACGGACAGCTGCAGCATGTCCCAGTACCCGGCCAGGTCCTGCGACGTCGGTCTGGGCATGGCGCTGGGGTCCTGAGGACACACGCAGAGTTTGCGGCCAGGAAGCTGGCAGCTGGCAGGGGCTGGGGGCGGCGGCCCCTCCGCCACGTGCCCCTCAGGGAGTGCGGGGGTGGGAAACCCAAGTGCAAGCCCTCGGCCAGGCCGCCGTGGCCCACGGCTCACGCGGCTCCCTGCTGGCAGTTAAACACGTGTGGGGGGCAGCTCTGTGACGGTCTAGAGAAGGGGGGGCTGCGGGGACAAGGAAAGGATCAGGGGTGGGGACAGAGGGGCGAGTAATGGGGCACAGAGGGTGTTTAGGGCAGTGACACTCCTCCGTGTGATCCTGTTACGGTGAACACGTATCGTACATACGTGTTCACCAAGAGTGACCCCGATGTGACCTGTGGACGCGGTGACAGTGACGGCTAGTGCGGGTGTGTTGGCTGTGGCAGCTGGTGGTGGCGGTGGCGGTGGCGGGTGTCAATGGTCGGGCTGCTGTGGGGGGCATGGGGCGCACAGGAACTGTGCACCTTCCTCTCAGTTTTGCTCTGACCTAAAACCGCTCCGAAATAGGAAGTCACAGCGAATCGACTGGCAGTGGCCGCACACGCATCACACTGCGGGGCTCTCCGAGGGCCCGGCCATGACGGCCGGCGTTCGCGCCGCTGCGTGCCTGCCCGTTCGCAGGAGCTGTGGGCTCTGTGGTTCGGGGCAGAGGCTTGTTCCGGATGGGGCTACGCGGGCCAGTGGCCAGCGTGCGCTCGGAGCCAGCTGCCTCTCCGCTCCGACTCTGACGGTGAGCGACACCGCGATGCTCCGGGCATTGGGCCTGCTCCACGAGAGGGAGGACAGGCAGCCGGGCCTCAGGAAGGGGCAGGTTTCCTGCGTGGAGCAGGGACGGGCGACGGCATGGACTGGGAGCCCGTGGTCTGAACGTGGCCTGAGGACGTGCGCACTTTTCCACCCAGGGCGGACGGGCCCAGCGAGCTGTCTGCACTTAACATCAGTGACTCCACCAGAGGGCTGGCCGCTGGCCCTTTGCCACACTGCCCGGCCGAGGGCCACAGCCAGCGGGCCCCTGTGGCACCGCGGCCCACGTGCTCTGGCGGGTGACTCCGCAACCCCAGGCTCACGCCGGCGGTTCTCCGCGCGTGGTCCTGGCTCACGGGCCTCCCTGAGATTGAAGTCGGAGGCGTCTGGCAGGTAAACGTCTATCTGAATTTGTCTAAAACAGGCAATTTCCAGCTGACTCATAGTCGGTCACAGTGAGCACGACGCGACCTTCATTTCAGTCTTGTTCAAATGTCCTTCAACCGGTCTTGGTACTTAGGGCAGCTGTGACCCCGCATTGCAGACGGGGCTGAAACAGCACCCATGTCACTCACTGAGTGCGGCTGCAGCCGGGGACAAGGCGCTGGCTGACTGTGTGCCGAGGGCTCATTTCCGCCTTCGCCCATGTTCCACGTGGCAGAGGGCTCTGCGGGGTCCCTCCCCAGGACAGCGGCCCGGCCATGAAGGCCCCACCCAGGGCCCACCTCCCGATCCACCGCTCTGGGGTCG